>NW_026114941.1:0-32027 GCF_025201925.1 Gopherus flavomarginatus | reverse complement strand
CAAACCCAGCTCCAGGGGCCCAACCCCTGGGGGCCCCAACACCAGCTCCAAGGGCCCAACCCCTGAGTGCCCGAACCATAGCTCCAGGGGCCTAACCCCCGGGGGCCCCAAACCCAGCTCCAGGGTCCCAACTCTTGGGGCCCTCGACCCCACCTCCAGGGGCCCAACCCCTGAGCGCCCGAACTATAGCTCCAGGGGCCCAACCCCTGAGCTCCCGAACCATAGCTCCAGGGGTATAACCCTCAGGGGCTCCAGCCCCAGCTCCAGGGATCCAACCCCTGAGCGCCCGAACCATAGCTGCAGGGGCCTAACCCCTGGGGGCCCCCACCCCAGCTCCAACGGCCCAACCCCTGAGCGCCCGAAAAATAGCTCCAGGGGCCTAACCCCTGGGGGCCCCAACCCCAGCCCCAGTAGCCCAACCCCTGGGGGCCCCAACACCAGCTCCAGGGACCCAACCCCTGAGCGCCCGAACCATAGCTCCAGGGGCCCAACCCCTGAGCGCCCGAACCATAGCTCCAGGGGCCTAACCCCTGGGGCCCCAACGCCAGCTCCAGGGGCCCAACCCCTAGGGGCCCCAACACCAGCTCCAGGGGCCCAACCCCTGAGCGCCCGAACCATAGCTCCAGGGGCCTAACCCCTGGGGCCCCAACACTAGCTCCAGGGGTCCAACCCCTCAGGGCCATAACACCAGCTCCAGGGGCCCAAGCGCTGAGCGCCCGAACCATAGCTCCAGGGGCCTAATCCCTGGGGACCCGAAAAACAGCTCCAAGGGCCCAACCGCTGAGCGTCCGAACGATACCTCCAGGGGCCTAACCCCTGGGGGACCCAACACCAGCTCCAGGAGTCCAACCCCTGAGCGCCCGAACCATAGCTCCAGGGGCCTAACCCCTGGGGGCTCCCACCCCAGCTCCAGGGGCCCAACCCCTGGGGCCCTCGACCCCAGTTCCAGGGGCCCAAACCCTGAGCGCTCGTACCACAGCTCCAGGGGCCTAACCCTGGGGGCCCAAACCCCAGCTCCAGCGGCCCAACCCCTGGGTGCCCCAACACCAGCTCCAGGGGCCCAACCCCTGAGCGCCCGAACCATAGCTCCAGGGCCCTAACCCCTGGGGCCCCAACACCAGCTCCAGCAGCTCAACCCGTGGGGGCCCCAACAAAAGCTCCAGGGGCCCAACCCCAGAGCGCCCTAACCATAGCTCCAGGGGCCCAACCCCTGGGGGCCCCAACACCAGCTCCAGTGGCCCAATCCCTCAGCGCCAGAACCATAGCTCAAGGGGCCTAATCCCTGGGGCCTGAACACCAGCTCCAGGGGCCCAGCCCCTGCGCCCCAACACCATCTCCAGGGGCCCAACACCTGAGCGCCCGAACCATAGCTCCAGGGGCCTAACCCCTGGGGGCCCCAACCACAGCTCCAGGGGCCGAAACCCTGGGGGCCCCACCAGCAGCTCCAGGGGCCCAACCCCTGAGTGCCCGAACCATAGCTCCAGGGGCCTAATCCGTGGGGCCCCAACAACAGCTCCAGGGGCCCAACCCCTGGGGGCCCCAACACCAGCTCCAGGGTCCCAACCCCTGAGCGCCTGAACCATAGCTCCAGGGGCCTAACCCCTGGGGCCCCAACACCATCTCCACGGGCCCACCCCTGGGAGCCCGAACACTAGCTCCAGGGGCCCAACCCCAGAGCTCCCGAACCATAGCTCCATGCAGGAAATGCTCTTTGTATTACCCTGCGTGACCACAAGGTGTCACTGTTGCACTGTGCGGGGAAATGCTCTGTGTAATACCCTGTGTGCTTATATGGTGTCACTGTTGCTCCATGCGGGGAAATGCTCTGTGCATTACCCTATGTGGTCATACGGTGTCACTCTTGGTCCATGCAGCAAATGCTCTGGGCATTACCCTGCATAGCAACACATTGTTACTGTTGCTCCACGCGTGAAATGCTCTGGGCATTACTGTGATGGAGTGGGGACTGTGTGTGGGGGGGATGGGAGAGCAGGGGGTGACTTTAGCTCAGGGGCCCCAACACCAGCTCCAGGGGCCCAACCCCTGAGCGCCCGAAACATAGCTCCAGGGGCCTAATCCCTAGGAGCCCCAACACCAGCTCCAAGGGCCCAACGCCTGAGTGCCTGAACCATACCTCGAGGGGCCTAACCCCTGGGGGACCCAACCCCAGCTCCAGGAGCCCAACCCCTCGGGCCCTCGACCCCAGCTCCAGGGGCCCAACCCCTGAGCGCCCGAACCATAGCCCCAGGGGCCCAACCCCTGAGCGCCTAAACCATAGCTCCAGGGGCCTAACCCTTGGGGCCCCAACACCAGCTCCAGGGGCCCAGCCCCTTGGGCCCCAACACCAGCTCCAGGGGCCCAACCCCTGAGCGCCGGAACCATAGCTCCAGGGGCCAAAACCCTGGGGGCCCCAACCATAGCTCCAGCGGACCAAACCATGGGGGCCCCACCATCAGCTCCAGGGGCCCAACCCCTGAGTGCCCGAACCATAGCTCCAGGGGCCTAATCCCTGGGGCCCCAACACCAGTTCCAGGGGCCCAACCCCTGGGGGCCCCAACACCAGCTCAAGGGTCCCAACCCCTGAGCACCCGAACCATAGCTCCAGGGGCCTAACCCCTGGGGGCCCCAACACCAGCTCCTCGGGCCCTACCCCTGAGTGCCCGAACCATAGCTCCAGGGGCCTAACCACTGGGGGACCCCACCCCAGCTCCTTGGGCCCAACCCCAGAGCTCCGGAACCATAACTCTATGCAGGAAATGTTCTGTGCATTACCCTGCGTGACCACAAGGTGTCACTGTTGCTCCATGCAGCAAATGCTCTGGGCAGTACCCTGCATAGCAACACAGTGTTACTGTTGCTCCATGCGTGAAATGCTCACGGCATTGCTTTGATGGAGTGGGGACTGTCTTTGTGGGGGATGGGAGAGCAGGGGGTGACTTTAGCTCAGGGGCCCCAACACCAGCACCAGGGGCCCAACGCTTGAGCGCCAGAACAATACCTCCAGGGGCCTAACCCGTGGGGGCCCCCACCCCAGCTCCAAGGGCCCAACCCCTGAGCGCCCGAACCATAACTCCAGGGGCCTAACCCCTGGGGGCCCCAACACCAGCTTCAAGGGCCCAACGCTTGAGCGCCAGAACAATACCTCCAGGGGCCTAACCCCTGGGGGCCCCCACCCCAGCTCCAAGGGCCCAACCCCTGAGCGCCCGAACCATAGCTCCAGGGGCCTAACCCCCGGGGGCCCCAACCCCAGCTTCATGAGCCCAACCCCTAGGGCCCTCGACCCCAGCTCCAGGGGCCCAACCCCTGAGCGCCCGAACCATAGCCCCAGGGGCCCAACCCCTGAACGCCCAAACCATAGCTCCAGGGGCCTAACCCCTGGGGCCCCAACACCAGCTCCAGGGGCCGAGCCCCTGGGGCCCCAACCACAGCTCCAGGGGCCCAAACCCTGGGGCCCCACCACCAGCTCCAGGGGCCCAACCCCTGAGCGCCCGAACCATAGCTCCAGGGGCCCAACCCCTGAGCGCCAGAACCATAGCTCCAGAGTCCTAACCCCTAGGGGCCCCAACCCCAGCTCCAGGGGCCCAACCCCTGGGGGCCCCAACACCAGCTCCCAGGGCAAAACCCCTGAGCGCCCAAACCATAGCTCCAGGGGCCTAACCATTGGGGGTCCCATCCCCAGCTCCAGGGTTCCAACCCCTAAGCGCCCGAATTATAGCTCCAGGGGCCCAACCCCTGAGCGCCCGAACCATAGCTCCAAGAATCTAACCCCCGGGGGCTCCAGCCCCAGCTCCAGGGGTCCAACCCCTGAGCGCCCGAACCATAGCTGCAGGGGCCTAACCCCTGGGGGCCCCAACCCCAGCTCCAATGGCCCAACCCCTGAGCGCCCGAACCATAGCTCCAGGGGTCCAACCCCTGAGCGCCCGAGCCATATCTCCAGGGGCCTAACCCCCGGGGGCCCCAACCCGAGCTCCAGGGGCCCAACCCCTGTGGACCTCGACCCCAGCTCCAGGGGCCCAACCCCTGAGCGCCCGAACCATAGCTGCAGGTGCCTAACCCCTGGGGGCCCCAACACCAGCTCCAGGGGCCCAGCCCCTGAGCGCCCGAACCATAGCTCTAGGGGCCTAACCCCTGGGGGCCCCCACCCCAGCTCCAGGGGCCCAACCCCTGGGGCCCTAGACCCCAGCTCTAGGGTCCCAACCCCTGAGCGCCCGTACCACAGCTCCAGGGTCTAACCCCTGGGGGCCAAAATCCCAGCTCCAGCGGCCCAACCCCTGGGGGCCCCAAAACCAGCGCCAGGGGCCCGAACCCTGAGCGCCCGAACCATAGCTCCAGGGGCTCACCCCTGGGGGCCCCAACACCAGCTCCAGGGGCCCAACACCTGAGCGCCCGAACCATAGCTCCAGGGGCCTAACCCCTGGGGGAACCTTCCCCAGCTCCAGGGGCCCAACCCATGGGGGCCCCAACACCAGCTCCAGGGTCCCAACCCCTGAGAGCCCGAACCATAGCTCCAGGGGCATAATCGCTGGGGGCCCAACACCAGCTCCAAGGACCCAACCCCTGAGCGACCGAACAATAACTCCAGAGGCCTAACCCCTGGGGGCCCCAACACCAGCTCATCGGGCCCTACCCCTGAGTGCCCGAACCATAGCTCCCGGGGCCTAACCACTGGGGGCCCCATCCCCAGCCCCAGGAGCCCAACCCCTGGGGGCCCCAACACCAGCACCAGGGGCCCAACCCCTGAGCGCCCGAACCATCGCTCCAGGGGCCCAACCCCTGAGCGCACGAACCATAGCTAAAGGGGCCTAACCCCTGAGGTCCCAACACCAGCTCCAGGGGCCCAACCCCTGAGCGCCCGAACCATAGCTCCAGGGGCCTAATCCCTGGGGGCCGCAAAACCAGCTCAAAGAGCCCAACCCCTGAGCACCCGAACGATAACTCCTGGGGCCCAACCCCTGGGGCCCCAACACCAGCTCCAGGGGTCCAACCCCTGGGCGCCCTAACACCAGCTCCAGGGGCCCAACCCCTGAGCGCCCGAACCATAGCTCCAGGGGCCTAATCCCTGGGGGCCCCATAACCAGCTCAAAGAGCCCAACCCCTGAGCGCCCGAACGATACCTCCTGGGGCCCAATCCCTGGGGGCCCCAACACCAGCTCCAGGGGCCCAACCCCTGAGCGCCCGAACCATAGCAACAGGGGCCCAACCTCTGAGCGCCCGAACCATAGCTCCAGAGGCCTAACCCCTGGGGCCCCAACACCAGCTCCAGGGGCCCAACCCCTGGGGGCCCCAACACCAGCTCCAGGGGCCCACCCCCTGAGCGCCCGAACCATAGCTCTAGGGGCCTAAACCCTGGGGGCCCCCACCCCAGCTCCAGGGGCCCAACCCCTGGGGCCCTAGACCCCAGCTCTAGGGTCCCAACCCCTGAGCGCCCGTACCACAGCTCCAGGGTCTAACCCCTGGGGGCCAAAATCCCAGCTCCAGAGGCCCAAACCCTGGGGGCCCCAAAACCAGCGCCAGGGGCCCGACCCCTGAGCGCCCGAACCATAGCTCCAGGGGCTCATCCCTGGAGGCCCCAACACCAGCTCCAGGGTCCCAACCCCTGAGCGCCCGAACCATAGCTCCAGGGGCATAATCGCTGGGGGCCCAACACCAGCTCCAAGGACCCAACCCCTGAGCGACCGAACAATAACTCCAGGGGCCTAACCCCTGGGGGCCCCAACACCAGCTCCTCGGGCCCTACCCCTGAGTGCCCGAACCATAGCTCCAGGGGCCTAACCCCTGGGGGCCCCATCCCCAGCCCCAGGAGCCTAATCCCTGGGGGCCCCAACACCAGCTCCAGGGGCCCAACCCCTGGGCGCCCTAACACCAGCTCCAGGGGCCCAACCCCTGAGCGCCCGAACCATAGCTCCAGGGGCCTAATCCCTGGGGGCCCCAAAACCAGCTCCAAGAGCCCAACCCCTGAGCGCCCGAACGATACCACCTGGGGCCCAACCCCTGGGGGACCCAACACCAGCACCAGGGGCCCAACCCCTGAGCGCCCGAACCATCGCTCCAGGGGCCCAACCCCTGAGCGTCCGAACCATAGCTAAAGGGGCCTAACCCCTGGGGTCCCAACACCAGCTCCAGGGGTCCAACCCCTGTGCGCCCTAACACCAGCTCCAGGGGCCCAACCCCTGAGCGCCCGAACCATAGCTCCAGGGGCCTAATCCCTGGAGGCCCCAAAACCAGCTCAAAGAGCCCAACCCCTGAGCGCCCGAACGATACCTCCTGGAGCCCAACCCCTGGGGGCCCCAACACCAGCTCCAGGGGCCCAACCCCTGAGCGCCCGAACCATAGCAACAGGGGCCCAACCTCTGAGCGCCCGAACCATAGCTCTAGGGGCCTAACCCCTGGGGGCACCCAGCCCAGCTCCAGGGGCCCAACCCCTGGGGCCCTAGACCCCAGCTCTAGGGGCCCAACCCCTGAGCGCCCGTACCACAGCTCCAGGGTCTAACCCCTGGGGGCCAAAACCCCAGCTCCAGCGGCAAATCCCCTGGGGGCCCCAAAACCAGCGCCAGGGGCCCGACCCCTGAGCGCCCGAACCATACGTCCAGGGGCTTACCCCTGGGGGCCCCAACACCAGCTCCAGGGGCCCAACCCCTGAGTGCCCGAACCATAGCTCCAGGTGCCTAACCCCTGGGGGAACCTTGCCCAGCTCCAGGGGCCCAACCCATGGGGGCCCCAACACCAGCTCCAGGGTCCCAACCCCTGAGCGCCCGAACCATAGCTCCAGGGGCATAATCACTGGGGGCCCAACACCAGCTCCAAGGACCCAACCCCTGAGCGACCGAACAATAAATCCAGGGGCCTAACCCCTGGGGGCCCGAACACCAGCTCCACGGGCCCAACCCCTGGGAGCCCCAACACCAGCTCCACGGGCCCAACCCCTGGGAGCCCCAACACCAGCTCAAGGGGCCCAACCCCAGAGCTCCCGAACCATAGCTCCATGCAGGAAAAGCTCTGTGCATTACCCTGCGTGACCACAAGGTGTCACTGTTGCTCCATGCGGTGAAATGCTCTGTGTATTACCCTGTGTGGCTACATGGTTTCACTGTTGCTCCATGCGGGGAAATGTTCTGTGCATTACCCTATGTGGCCACACGGTGACACTCTTGCTCCATGCAGCAAATGCTCTGGGTATTAACCTGCATAGCCACACAGTGTTACTGTTGCTCCATGCCTGAAATGCTCTGGGCATTACTGTGATGGAGTGGGGACTGTCTGTGTGGGGGATGGGAGAGCAGGGGGTGACTTTAGCTCAGGGGCCCCAACACCAGCTCCAGGGGCCCAACCCCTGAGCGCCCGAAACATAGCTCCAGGGGCCTAACCCATGGGGGCCCCAACACCAGCTCCAAGGGCCCAACGCCTGAGCGCCCGAACCATAGCTGCAGGGGCCTAACCCCTGGGGGACCCAACCCCAGCTCCAGGGGCCCAACCCCTGAGCGCCCGAACCATAGCTCCAGCGGCCTAACCCCTGGGGGCCCCAACCACAGCTCCAGGGGCCCAAACCCTGGGGGCCCCACCACCAGCTCCAGGGGCCCAACCCCTGAGTCTCCGAACCATAGCTCCAGGGGCCCAACCCCTGAGCGCCCGATCCATAGCTCCAGAGGCCTAACCCCTGGGGCCCCTACACCAGCTCCAGGGTCCCAACCCCTGGGGGCCCGAACACCAGCTCCAGGGGCCCAACCCCTGAGCACCCGAACCATAGCTCCAGGGGCCTAAACCCTAGGGGCTCCAACCCCAGCTCCAGGGGCCCAACCCCTGGGGGCCCCAACACTAGCTCCAGGGGCCCAACCCCTGAGCGCCCGAACCAGAGATACAGGGGCCTAACCCCCGGGGGCCCCAACCTCACCTCCAGGGGCCCAACAATTGGGGCCCTCGACCCCAGGTCCAGGGGACCAACCCCTGAGCGCCCGAACTATAGCTCCAGGGGCCCAACTCCTGAGCTCCCGAACCATAGCTCCAGGGGTATAACCCCCGGGGGCTCCAGCCCCAGCTCCAGGGGTCCAACCCCTGAGCGCCCGAACCATAGCTGCAGGGGTCTAACCCCTGGTGGCCCCCACCCCAGCTCCAACGGCCCAACCCCTGAGCGCCCGAACCATAGCTCCAGGGGCCTAACCCCTGGGGGCCCCAACCCCAGCCCCAGCAGCCCAATCCCTGGGGGCCCCACCACCAGCTCCAGGGGCCCAACCCCTGAGCGCCCGAACCATCGCTAGAGGGGCGCAACCTCTGAGCGCCTGAACCATAGCTCCAGGGACCTAATCCCTGGGGCCCCAACACCAGCTCCAGGGGCCCAACCCCTGGGGGCCATAACACCAGCTCCAGGGGCCCAACCTCTGAGCGCCCGAACGATACCTCCAGGGGCCTATCCCCTGGGGGCCCCAACACCAGCTCCAGGGGCCCAAGCCCTGAGCGCCCGAATCATAGCTCCAGGGGCCTAAACCCTGGGGGACCCCACACCAGCTCCAGGGGCCCAAACCCTGGGGCCCTTGACCCAGCTCCAGGGGCCCAACCCCTGAGCGCCCGCACCATAGCTCCAGGGGCCTAGCCCTGGGGGCCCGAACCCCAGCTCCAGGGACCCAACCCCTGGAGGCCCCAACACCAGCTCCGGAGGCCCAACCCCTGGGGGCCCCAACACCAGCTCCAGGGGCACAACCCCTGAGCGCCCGAACCATAGCTCCAGAGGCCTAATCCCTGGGGGACCCAACACCAGCTCTAGGGGCCCAACCTCTGAGCGCTCGAAGAATACCTCCAGGGGCCTAACCCCTGGAGGTCCCAACACAAGTTCCAGGGTCCGAACCCCTGAGCGTTCGAACCATAGCTACAGGGGCCTAACCCCTGGGGGCCCCCACCACAGCTTCAAGGGCTCAAAACCTGAGCACCCGAACCATAGCTCCAGGGGCCTATCCCCTGGGGCCCCAACACCAGCGCCAGGGGCCCAACCCCTGGGGGCCCCAACACCACCTCCAGGGGCCCAACCCCTGAGCGCCCGAACCATAGCTCCAGGGGACTAACCTCTGGGGGCCCCAACCCCAGCTCAAGGGGCTCAACCCCTGACAGCCCCAACACCAGCTCCAGGGGCCCAACCCCTGACAGCCCGAACCATAGCTCTAGGGTCCCAAACCCTGACAGCCCCAGCACCAGCTCCAGGGGCCCAACCCCTGAGCGCCCAAACCGTAGCTCCAGAGGCCTAACCCCTGGGGCCCCAACACCAGCTCCAGGGGCCCAGCCCCTGGGGGCCGCAACACCAGTCCAGGGGCCCAACCCCTGAGAGCCCGAAGCATAGCCCGAGGGGCCTAACCCCTCGGGGTCCCAACTCCAGCTCCAGGGGCCCAACCCCTGAGCGCCCGAACAATATCTCCAGGGGCCTAACCCCTGTGGGCCCCAACACCAGCTCCAGGGTCCCAACCCCTGAGCGCCTGAACCATAGCTCCAGGGGCCAAAGCCCTGGGGCCCCAACACCAGCTCCAGGGTCCCAAACCCTGGGGACCCCAACACCAGCACCAGGGTCCCAACCCCTGAGCGCCTGAACAATATCTCCAGGGGCCTAACCCCTGGGGCCCCAACACCAGCTCGAGGAGCCCAACCCCTCGGGGCCCCAACACCAGCTCCAGGGGCCCAACGCCTCAGCCCCCGAACTATAGCTCCAGGGGCCAAAGCCCTGGGGCCCCAACACCAGCTCCAGGGTCCCAACCCCTGGGGACCCCAACACCAGCTCCAGGGTCCCAACCCCTGAGCGCCCGAACCATAGCTCCAGGGGCCTAATCCCTGGGGGCCCAACACCAGGTCCAAGAGCCCAACCACTGAGCGCCCGAACAATACCTCCAGGGTCCTTACCCCTGGGGGCCCCAACACCATCTCCACGGGCCCTCCCCCTGAGTGCCCGAACCATAGCTTCAGGGGCCTAACCACTAGGGGCCCCCACCCCAGCTCCAAGGGCCCAACCCCTGAGTGCCCGATCCATAGCGCCAGGGGCCTAACCCCTGGGGCCCCAACACCAGCTCCAGGGGCCCAACCCCTGGGAGCCCCAACACCAGCTCAAGGGGCCCAACCCCAGAGCTCCCGAACCATAGCTCCATGCAGGAAATGCTCTGTGCATTACCCTGCGTGACCACAAGGTGTCACTGTTGCTCCCTGCGGGGAAATGCTCTGTGTATTACCCTGTGTCGCTACATGGTGTCACTGTTGCTCCATGCGGGGAAATGCTCTGTGCATTACCCTATGTGGTCCCACGGTGTCACTCTTGCTCCATTCAGCAAATGCTCTGGGCATTACCCTGCATGGCCACACAGTGTTACTGTTGCTCCATGCGTGAAATGCTCTGGGCATTACTGTGATGGAGTGGGCACTGTCTGTGCGGGGGATGGGAGAGGAGGGGATGACTTTAGGTCAGGGGCCCCAACACCAGCTCCAGGAGCCCAACCCCTGAGTGCCCGTACCATAGCACCAGGGGCCTAATCCCTGGGGGAGTCAACACCAGCTCCAAGGGCCTAACCCCTGAGCACCCGAACGATCCCTCCAGGGGCCTAAGCCCTGGGGGTCCCAACACCAGCTCCAGGGGCAAAACCCCAGAGCGCCCGAACCATAGCGCCAGGGGACTAACCCCTGGGGCCCCAACACCAGCTCCAGGGGCCTAACCCCTGGGATGCCCCAACCCCAGCCCCAGGAGAACAACCCCTGGGGGCCGCAACACCAGCTCCAGAGGCTCAACCCCTGAGCGCCCGAAGCATAGCTCCAGGGGCCTAACCCCTGGGGATCCAACACCAGCTCCAGGGGCCCAACCCCTGGGGTCCCAACACCAGCTCCAGGGTCCCAACAACTCAGCGCCCGAGCCATAGCTCCAGGGTTCTAACCCCCGGGGGCTCCAACCCCAGCTCCAGGGGCCAAACCCCTGGGGGCCCCAACACGAGCTCCAGGGGCCCAACCCCTGAGCGCCCGAACCATAGCTCCAAGGGCCTAACCCCCGGGGGCCCCAACCACAGCTCCAGGGGCCCAACCCCTGCGGGCCCCAACACCAGCTCCAGGAGCCCAACCCCTGGGGGCCCAAACACCAGCTTCAAGGGCCCAACCCCAGCGCGCCCTAAGCATAGCTCCAGGGGCCCAACCCCTGAGCGCCCGAACCATAGCGACAGGGGCCTAACCCCTGGGGGACCCAACACCAGCTCCAGGGGCCCAACCCCTGAGCGCCCGAACCATAGCTCCAGGGGCCTAACCCCTAGGGGCCCCCACCCCAGCTCCAAGGGCCCAACCCCTGCGCGCCCGAACCATAGCTCCAGGGGCCCAACCCCTGAGCGCCCGAACCATAGCTCCAGGGGCCTAACCCCTCGGGCGCCAACACCAGCTCCAGGGTCTTAATCCCTCGGGGCCCCAACACCAGCTCCAGGGGACCAACCCCTGAGAGCCCGAACCATATCTCCAGGATCCTAACACCTGGGGGCCCGAACCCCTGCTCCAGGGGCCCAACCCCTGGGGGCCCCAACACCAGCTCCAGGGGCCCAACCCCTGAGCGCCCAAACCATAGCTCCAGGAGCCCATCCCCTGTGGGCCTCAACACCAGCTCCAGGGTCCCAACCCCTGAGTGCCCGAACCATAGCTCCAGGGGACTAACCCCCGGGGGCCCCAACCACAGCTCCAGGGGCCCAACCCCTGCGGGCCCCAACACCAGCTCGAGGAGCCGAACCTCTCAGGGCCCCAACACCAGCTCCAGGGGCCCAACCCCTGGGGGCCTCAACACCAGCTCCAGGGGCCCAACGCCTCAGCACCCAAACCATAGCTCCAGGGGCCAAATCCCTGGGGCCCCAACACCAGCTCCAGGGTCCCAACTCCTGGGGACCCCAACACCAGCTCCAGGGTTCCAACCCCTGAGCGCCCGAACCATAGCTCCAGCGGCCTAATCCCTGGGGGCCCAACACCAGGTCCAAGAGCCCAAACCCTGAGCGCCCGAACAATACCTCCAGGGGTCTAACCCCTGGGGGCCCCAACACCATCTCCACGGGCCCTCCCTCTGAGTGCCCGAACCATAGCTTCAGGGGCCTAACCACTAGGGGCCCCCACCCCAGCTCCAAGGGCCCAACCCCTGAGTGCCCGAACCATAGCTCCAGGGGCCTAACCCCTGGGGCCCCAACACCAGCGCCAGGGGCCCAACCCCTGGGGGCCCCAACACCACCTCCAGGGGCCCAACCCCTGAGCGCCTGAACCATAGCTCCAGGGGCCTAACCCCTGGGGACCCCAACCCCAGCTCAAGGGGCCCAACCCCTGACAGCCCGAACCATAGCTCCAGGGTCCCAACCCCTGACAGTCCCAACACCAGCTCCAAGGGCCTAACCCCTGGGGCCCCAACACCAGCTCCAGGGGCTCAGACCCTGGGGGTCCCAACACCAGTCCAGGGGCCCAACCCCTGAGCGCCCGAAGCATAGCTCGAGGGGCCTAACCCCTCGGGGTCCCAACACCAGCTCCAGGGGCCCAACCCCTGAGCGCCCGAATAATATCTCCAGGGGCCTAACCCCTGTGGGCCCCAACACCAGCTCCAGAGTCCCCACCCCTGAGCGCCCGAACCATAGCTCCAGGGGCCTAACCCCCGGGGGCCCCAACCACAGCTCCAGGGGCCCAACCCCTGCGGGCCCCAACACCATCTCGAGGAGCCCAACCCCTCGGGGCCCCAACACCAGCTCCAGGGGCCCAACGCCTCAGCACCCGAACCATAGCTCCAGGGGCCAAATCCCTGGGGCCCCAACACCAGCTCCAAGGTCCCAACCCCTGAGCGCCCGAACCATAGCTCCAGGGGCTTAACCCCCGGGGGCGCCAACCACAGCTCCAGGTACCCAACCCCTGCGGGCCCCAACACCAGCTCCAGGAGCCCAACCCCTGGGGGCCCCAACACCAGCTCCAGGGGCCGAACCCCTCAGCACCCGAACCATAGCTCCAGGGGCCTAATCCCTGGGTTCCCAACACCAGCTCCAAGGGCCCAACCCCTGAGTGCCCGAACCAGAGCTCCAGGGTCCTAACCACTGGAGGCCCCCACCCCAGCTCCAAGGGCCCAACCCCTGAGCGTCCGAACCATAGCGACAGGGGCCTAACCCCTGGGGCCCCAACACCAGCTCCAGGGGCCCAACCCCAGAGCTCCCGAACCATAGCTCCATGCAGGAAATGCTCTGTGCATTACCCTGCGTGACCACAAGGTGTCACTGTTGCTCCATCCGGGGAAATGCTCTGTGTGTTACCCTGTGTGGCTACATGGTGTCACTGTTGCTCCATGCGGGGAAATGCTCTGTGCATTTCCCTACTAGATCACACGGTGTCACTCTTGCTCCATGCAGCAAATGCTCTGGGCATTACCCTGCATGGCCACACAGTGTTACTGTTGCTCCATGCGTGAAATGATCTGGGCATTACTGTGATGGAGTAGGAACTGTCTGAGTGGGGGATGGGAGAGCAGGGGGTGACTTTAGGTCAGGGGCCCCAACACCAGCTCCAGGGTCCCAACCCCTGAGCGCCCGAAACATAGCTCCAGGGGCCTAACCCCTGAGTGCCCGAACCATAGCTCCAGGGGTCTAATCCCTGGGGGCCCAAAACCAGCTCGAAGGACCCAACCCCTGAGCACCCGAACGATACCTCCAGGGGCCTAACCCCTGGGGGCCCCAACACCAGCTCCAGAGGCCCAACCCCTGAGCGCCCGAACTATAGCTCCAGGGCCCTAAACCCTGGGGGCCACTACCCCAGCTCCAGGGGCCCAAACCCTGGGGCCCTCGACCCCAGCTCCAGGGGCCCAACCCCTGAGAGCCCGAACCATAGCTCCAGGGGCCCAACACCTGAGCGCCCGAACCATATCTCCAGGGGCCAAACCCCTGGGGGTCCGAACCGCAGCTCCAGGGGCCCAACCCCTGGGGGCACCAACAGCAGCTATTGGGGCCCAACCCTTGGGGGCCCCAACACCAGCTCCAGGGGCCCAACCCCTGAGCGCTCGAACAATACCTCCAGGGGCCCAACCCCTGTGGGCCCCAACACCAGCTCGAGGATCCCAAACCCTCGGGTCCCCAACACCAGCTCCAGGGGCCCAACCCCAGAGCGCCCTAACCATAGCTCCAGGGGCCCAACCCCTGGGGGCCCCAACACCAGCTCCAGGGGCCCAACGACTCAGCACCCAAACCATAGCTCCAGGGACCAAATCCCTAGGGCCCCAACACCAGCTCCAGGGTCCCAACCCCTGGGGACCCCAACACCAACTCCAGGGTCCCAACCCCTGAGCGCCCGAACCATATCTTCAGGGGCCTAACACCTGGGGACCGAACCCCAGTTCCAGGAGCCCATCCCCTGTGGGAACCAACACCAGCTCCAGGGTCCCAACCCCTGAGCGCCCGAACCATAGCTCCAGGGGCCTAACCCTCGGGGGCCCTAACCACAGCTCCAGGGGCCCAACCCCTGCGGGCCCCAACACCAGCTCAAGGAGCCCAACCCCTCGGGGCCCCAACACCAGCTACAGGGGCCCAACCCCAGAGCGCCCTAACCATAGCTCCAGGGGCCCAACCCCTGGGGGCCCCAACACCAGCTCCAGGGGCCCAAAGCCTCAGCACCCGAACCATAGCTCCAGGGGCCAAATCCCGGGGGCCCAAACACCAGCTCCAGGGTCCCAACCCCTGGGGACCCCAACACCAGCTCCAGGGTCCCAACCCCTGAGCTCCCGAACCATAGCTCCAGCGGCCTAATCCCTGGGGGCCCAACACCAGGTCCAAGAGCCCAACCCCTGAGTGCCCGAACCATAGCTTCAGGGGCCTAACCACTAGGGGCCCCCACCACAGCTCCAAGGGCCCAACCCCTGAGTGCCCGAACCATAGCTCCAGGGGCCTAACCCCTGGGGGCCCCAACCCCAGCTCAAGGGGCCCAACCCCTGACGGCCCCCACACCAGCTCCAGGGGCCCAACCCCTGAGAGCCCGAACCATAGCTCCAGGGTCCCAACCCCTGACAGCCCCAACACCAGCTCCAGGGGCCCAACCCCTGAGCGCCCAAACCGTAGCTCCAGGGGCCTAACCCCTGGGGCCCCAACACCAGCTCCAGGGGCCCAGCCCCTGGGGGCCCCAACACCAGTCCAGAGGCCCAACCCCTGAGCGCCAGAAGCATAGCTCGAGGGGCCTAACCCCTGTGGGCCCCAACACCAGCTCCAGGGTCCCAACCCCTGAGCGCCCGAACGATAGCTCCAGGGGCCTAACCCCCGGGGGCCCCAACCACAGCTCCAGGGGCCCAACCCCTGCGGGCCCCAACACCAGCTCGAGGAGCCCAACCCCTCGGGGCCCCAACACCAGCTCCAGGGGCCCAACGCCTCAGCACCCGAACCATAGCTCCAGGGGCCAAATCCCTGGGGCCCCAACACCAGCTCCAAGGTCCCAACCCCTGAGCGCCCGAACCATAGCTCCAGGGGCGAAAGCCCTGGGGCCCCAACACCAGCTCCAGGGTCCCAACCCCTGGGGACCCCAACACCAGCTCCAGGGTCCCAACCCCTGAGCGCTCGAACCATAGCTCCAGGGGCCTAATCCCTGGGGGCCCAACACCAGATCCAAGAGCCCAACCCCTGAGCGCCCGAACAATACCTCCAGGGGCCTAACCCCTGGGGGCCCCAACACCATCTCCACGGGCCCTCCCCCTGAATGCCCGAACCATAGCTTCAGGGGCCTAACCACTAGGGGCCCCCACCCCAGCTCCAAGGGCCCAACCCCTGAGTGCCCGAACCATAGCGCCAGGGGCCTAACCCCTGGGGCCCCAACACCAGCTCCAGGGGCCCAACCCCTGGGAGCCCCAACACCAGCTCCAGGGGCCCAACCCCAGAGCTCCCGAACCATAGCTCCATGCAGGAAATGCTCTGTGCATTACCCTGCGTGACCACAAGGTGTCACTGTTGCTCCATGCGGGGAAATGCTCTGTGTATTACCCTGTGCGGCTACATGATGTCACTGTTGCTCCATGCGGGGAAATGCTCTGTGCATTACCCTATGTGGTCACACGGTGTCACTCTTGCTCCATGCAGCAAAAGCTCTCGGCATTACACTCCAAGGCCACACAGTGTTACTGTTGCTCCATGCGTGAAATGCTCTGGGCATTACTGTGATGGAGTGGGGACTGTCTGTGCGGGGGATGGGAGAGCAGGGGATGACTTTAGGTCAGGGGCCCCAACACCAGCTCCAGGAGCCCAACCCCTGAGCACCCGAACCATAGCTCCAGGGGCCTAATCCCTGGGGGACTCAACACCAGCTCCAAGGGCCTAACCCCTGAGCACCCGAAGGATCCCTCCAGGGGCCTATGCCCTGGGGGTCCCAACACCGGCTCCAGGGGCAAAACCCCAGAGCGCCCGAACAATATCTCCAGGGGCCTAACCCCTGTTGGCCCCACCACCAGCTCCAGGGGCCCAACCCCTGAGCGCCTGAACCATAGCTCCAGGGTCCTAACCCCTGGGGCCCCAACACCAGCTCCAGGGGTCCAACCCCTCGGGGCCATAACACCAGCTCCAGGGGCCCAACCCCGGAGCGCCCAAACCATAGCTCCAGGGGCCTAATCCCTGGGGACCCCAAAACCAGCTCCAGGTGCCCAATCCCTGAGGGCCCCAACACCAGCTCCAGGGGCCCAACCCCTCAGCGCCCGAACCATAGCTCCAGGGGTCTAACCCCCGGGGGCTCCAACCCCAGCTCCTGGGGTCCAACCCCTGAGCGCCCGAACCATAGCTGCAGGGGCCTAACCCCTCGGGGCCCCCACCCAAGCTCCAACGGCCCAACCCCTGAGCGCCGGAACCATAGCTCCAGGGGCCTAACCCGTGGGGGCCCCAACCCCAGCCCCAGGAGCCCAATCCCTGAGGGCCCCAACACCAGCTCCAGGGGCCCAACCCCTGAGCGCCCGAACCATCGCTCCAGGGGCCCAACCCCTGAGTGCCCGAACCATAGCTCCAGGGGCATAACCCCTGGGGTCCCAAGACCAGCTCCAGGGGCCCAGCCCCTGGGGCCCCAACACCAGCTCCAGGGGCCCAACCCCTGAGCGCCCGAACCATAGCTCCAGGGGCCTAACACCTGGGGGCCCCAACCACAGCTCCAGGGGCCCAAACCCTGGGAGCCCCACCACCAGCTCCAGGGACCCAACCCCTGAGCGCCCGAACCATAGCTCCAGGGGCCTAATCCCTGGGGCCCCAACACCATCTCCAGGGGCCCAACCCCTGGGGGCTCCAACACCAGTTCCAGGGTCCCAACCCCTGAGTGCTCGAACCATAGCTCCAGGGGCCTAATCCCTGGGGGCACAACACCAGCTCCAAGGACCCAACCCCTGAGCGCCCGAACAATACCTCCAGGGGCTTAATCCCTGGGGGACCCAACACCAGCTCCTCGGGCCCTACCCCTGAGTGCCCGAACCATAGCTCCAGGGGCCTAACCACTGGGGGCACCCACCCCAGCTCCAAGGGCCCAACCCCTGAGCGCCGAACCATAGTGCCAGGGGCCTAACCCCTGGGGCCCCAACACCAGCTCGACGGGCCCAACCCCTGGGAGCCCCAACACCAGCTCCAGGGGCCCAACACCTGAGCGCCCGAACCATAGCTCCAGGGGCCTAATCCCTGGGGCCCCAACACCAGCTCCAGGGGCCTAACCCCTGGGGGCCCCAAACCCAACTCCGCGGGCCCAACCCCAGACGGCCCCAACACCAGCTCAAGGGGCCCAACCCCTGGGGGCCCCAAGAAAGGCTACAGGGGCCCAACCCCTCAGCGCCCGAACCATAGCTCCAGGGGTACAACCCCCGTGGGCTCCAACCCGAGCTCCAGGGGCCGAACCCCTGGGGGCCCCAACACCAGCTCAAGGATCCCAATCCCTGAGCGCCCGAACCATGCCTCCAGGGGCCTAACCCCCGGGGCCCAAACCACAGCCCCAGGGGCCCAACCCCTGCGGACCCTAACACCAACTCCAGGAGCCCAAACCCTGAGAGCCCGAACCATAGCTCCAGGGGCCTAATCCCTGGGGGCCTCAACACCAGCTCCAAGGGCCCAACCCCTGAACGCCCGAACCATAGCTCCAGGGGCCTAACCACTGGGGGATCCCACCCCAGTTCCAAGGGCCCAACCTCTGAGCGCCCGAACCATAGCTCCAGGGGCCCAACCCCTGAGCGCCCGAACCATAGCTCCAGGGGCCTAACCCCTCGGGCCCCAACACCAGCTCCAGGGCCCTAACCCCGCGGGGCTCGAACACCAGCTCCAGGGGCCCAACCCCTGAGAGCCCGAACCATATATCCAGGGGCCTAACCCCTGGGGACCCGAACCCCAGCTCCAGGGGCCCAACCCCTGGGGGCCCCACAACCAGCTCCAGGGGCCCAACCCCTGAGCGCCCGAACCATCGCTCCAGGGGCCCAACCCCTGAGTGCCCGAACCATAGCTCCAGGGGCATAACCCCTGGGGTCCCAAGACCAGCTCCAGGGGCCCAGCCCCTGGGGCCCCAACACCAGCTCCAGGGGCCCAATCCCTGAGCGCCCGAACCATAGCTCCAGGGGCCTAACACCTGGGGGCCCCAACCACAGCTCCAGGGGCCCAAACCCTGGGAGCCCCACCACCAGCTCCAGGGACCCAACCCCTGAGCGCCCGAACCATAGCTCCAGGGGCCTAATCCCTGGGGCCCCAACACCATCTCCAGGGGCCCAACCCCTGGGGGCTCCAACACCAGTTCCAGGGTCCCAACCCCTGAGTGCTCGAACCATAGCTCCAGGGGCCTAATCCCTGGGGGCACAACACCAGCTCCAAGGACCCAACCCCTGAGCGCCCGAACAATACCTCCAGGGGCTTAATCCCTGGGGGACCCAACACCAGCTCCTCGGGCCCTACCCCTGAGTGCCCGAACCATAGCTCCAGCGGCCTAACCACTGGGGGCACCCACCCCAGCTCCAAGGGCCCAACCCCTGAGCGCCGAACCATAGTGCCAGGGGCCTAACCCCTGGGGCCCCAACACCAGCTCCACGGGCCCAACCCCTGGGAGCCCCAACACCAGCTCCAGGGGCCCAAAACCTGAGCGCCCGAACCATAGCTCCAGGGGCCTAATCCCTGGGGCCCCAACACCAGCTCCAGGGGCCTAACCCCTGGGGGCCCCAAACCCAACTCCGCGGGCCCAACCCCAGACGGCCCCAACACCAGCTCAAGGGGCCCAACCCCTGGGGGCCCCAAGAAAGGCTACAGGGGCCCAACCCCTCAGCGCTCGAACCATAGCTCCAGGGGTACAACCCCCGTGGGCTCCAACCCGAGCTCCAGGGACCGAACCCCTGGGGGCCCCAACACTAGCTCAAGGATCCCAATCCCTGAGCGCCCGAACCATGCCTCCAGGGGCCTAACCCCCGGGGCCCAAACCACAGCTCCAGGGGCCCAACCCCTGCGGACCCTAACACCAACTCCAGGAGCCCAAACCCTGAGAGCCCGAACCATAGCTCCAGGGGCCTAATCCCTGGGGGCCTCAACACCAGCTCCAAGGGCCCAACCCCTGAACGCCCGAACCATAGCTCCAGGGGCCTAACCACTGGGGGATCCCACCCCAGTTCCAAGGGCCCAACCTCTGAGCGCCCGAACCATAGCTCCAGGGGCCCAACCCCTGAGCGCCTGAACCATAGCTCCAGGGGCCTAACCCCTCGGGCCCCAACACCACCTCCAGGGCCCTAACCCCTCGGGGCTCGAACACCAGCTCCAGGGGCCCAACCCCTGAGAGCCCGAACCATATATCCAGGGGCCTAACCCCTGGGGACCCGAACCCCAGCTCCAGGGGCCCAACCCCTGGGGGCCCCACAACCAGCTCCAGGGGCCCAACCCCTGAGCGCCCGAACCATAGCTCCAGGGGCCCAACCCCTGGGGGCCCCAACACCAGCTCCAGGGGCCCAACCCCTGAGCACCCGAACCATATCTCCAGGGGCCTAACCCCTGTGGCCCCAACACCAGCTCCAGGGGCCCAACCCCTGGGGGCCTCAACACCAGCTCCAGGGGCCCAACCCCTGAGCGCCCGAACCATAGCTCCAGGGGCCTAACCCGTGGGGCCCCAACACCAGCTCCAGGGGTCCAACCCGTGGGGGCCCTAACACCAGCTTCAGGTGCCCAACCCCTGAGCGCTTGAACAATACCTCCCGGGGCCTAACCCCTGGGGGCCCCAACATCAGCTCAAGGGACCCAACCCCTGAGCACTCGAAACATAGCTACAGGGGCCTAACCCCTCGGGGCCCCAACACCAGCTCCAGGGGCCCAACCCCTGAGCGCCCGAACCATAGCTCCAGGGGCCTAACCCCTGTGGCCCCAACACCAGCTCCAGGGGCCCAACCCCTGGGGGCCTCAACACCAGCTCCAGGGGCCCAACCCCTTAGCGCCCGAACCATAGCTCCAGGGGCCTAACCCGTGGGGCCCCAACACCAGCTCCAGGGGTCCAACCCCTCGGGGCCATAACACCAGCTCCAGGTGCCCAACCCCTGAGCACCCGAACCATAGCTCCAGGGGCCTAATCCCTGGGGACCCCAAAACCAGCTCCAAGGGCACAACCCCTGAGCGTCCGAACGATACCTCCAGGGGCCTAACGCCTGGGGGACCCAACACCAGCTCCAGCGGCCCAACCCCTGAGCGCCCGAACCATAGCTCCAGGGGCCTAATCCCTGGGGCCCCAACACCAGCTCCAGAGGCTCAACCCCTGGGGCCCCCCACCCCAGTCCAAGGGCCCAACCCCAGAGCTCCCGAACCATAGATCCATGCAGGAAATGCTCTGTGCATTACCACAAGGTGTCACTGTTGCTCCATGCGGGGAAATGCTCTGTGTATTACCCTGTGTGGCTATATGGTGTCACTGTTGCTCCATGCGGGGAAATGCTCTGTGCATTACCCTATGTGCCACACGGTGTCACTCTTGGTCCATGCAGCAAATGCTCTGGGCATTACCCTGCATAGCAACACAGTGATACTGTTGCTCAATGCGTGAAATGCTCTGGGCATTACTGTGATGGAGTGGGGACTGTGTGTGGGGGGGATGGGAGAGCAGGGGGTGACTTTAGCTCACGGGCCCCAACACCAGCTCCAGGGGCCCAACCCCTGAGCGCCCGAAACATAGCTCCAGGGGCCTAACCCCTGGGGGACCCAACACCAGCTCCAAGGGCCCAAAGCCTGAGCGCCCGAACAATACCTCCAGGGGCCTAACCCCTGGGGGACCCAACACCAGCTCCAGGGGCCCAACCCCTGAGCACTCGAAACATAGCTATAGAGGCCTAACCCCTCGGGGCCCCAACACCAGCTCCAGGGGCCCAACCCCTGAGCGCCCGAACCATAGCTCCAGGGGCCCAACCCCAGAGCGCCCGAACCATAGCTCCAGGGGCCTAACCCCTGTGGCCCCAACACCAGCTCCAGGGGCCCAACCCCTGGGGGCCCCAACACGAGCTCCAGGGGCCCAACCCCTGAGCGCCCGAACCGTAGCTCCAGGGGCCTAACCCCTGGGGCCCCAACACCAGCTCCAGGGGTCCAACCCCTCGGGGCCATAACACCAGCTCCAGGGGCCCAACCCCTGAGCGCCCGAACCATACCTCCAGGGGCCTAACCCCTGGGGGACACAACAAAAGCTCCAGGGGCCCAACCCCTGAGCTCCCGATCCATAGCTCCAGGGGCCTAAACCCTGGGGGCCCTCACTCCAGGTCCAGGGGCCCAACCCCTGGGGCCCTCGACCCCAGCTCCAGGGGCCCAAACCCTGAGCGCCCGTACCACAGCTCGAGGGGCCTAACCCCTGTGGGCCCAAACCCCAGCTCCAGCGGCCCAACCCCTGGGGGCCCCCACCCCAGCTCCAACGGCCCAACCCCTGAGGGTCCGAACAATAGCTCCAGGGGCCTAACCCTTGGGGCCCCAACACCAGCTCCAGGGGTCCAACCCCTGGGGGCCCTAACACCAGCTCCAGATGCCCAACCCCTGAGCGACCGAACCATAGCTCCAGGGGCCTAATCCCTGGGGGCCCCAAAACCAGCTCCAAGGGCCCAACCCCTGAGCGCCCGAACGATACCTCCAGGGGCCTAACCCCTGGGGGCCCCAACACCAGCTCCAGCAGCCCAACCCCTGGGGGCACCAACACCAGCTCCAGGGGCCCAACCCCAGAGCACCCTACCCATAGCTCCAGGGGCCCAACCGCTGGGGGAAGCAACACCAGCTCCAGGGGCTCAACCCCTCAGCGCCAGAACCATAGCTCAAGGGGCCTAATCCCTGGGGCCCCAACACCAGCTCCAGGGGCCCAACCCCTGGGGGCCACAACACCAGCACCAGGGTCCCAACCCCTGAGCGCCCGAACCATAGCTCCAGGGGCCTAATCCCTGGGGGCCCAACACCAGCTCCAAGGACCCAACACCTGAGCACCAGAAAAATACCTCCAGGGGCCTAACCCCTGGGGGCCCCAACACCAGCTCCTCGGGCCCTACCCCTGAGTGCCCGAACCATAGCTCCAGGGACCTAACAACTGAGGGCCCCCAACCCCAGCTCCAAGGGCCCAACACCTGAGCGCCCGAACCATAGCGCCAGGGGCCTAACCCCTGGGGCCCCAACACCAGCTCCACGGGCCCAACCCCTGGGAGCCCCAACATCAGCTCCAGGGGCCCAACCCCAGAGCTCCCGAACCATAGCTCCATGCAGGAAATACTCTGTGCATTACCCTGCCTGACCAAAAGGTGTTACTATTGCTCCATGCGGGGAAATGCTCTGTGTATTACCCTGTGTGGCTACATGGTGTCTCTGTTGCTCCATGCGGGGAAATGCTCTGTGCATTACCCTATGTGGCCACACGGTGCCACTCTTGCTCCATGCAGCAAATGCTCTGGGCATTACCCTGCATAGCAACACAATGTTACTGTTGCTCCATGCATGAAATGCTCTGGGCATTACTGTGATGGAGTGGGGACTGTCTGTGTGGGGGATGGGAGAGCAGGGGGAGACTTTAGCTCAGGGGCCCCAACACCAGCTCCAGGGGCCCAACGCCTGAGCGCCCGAACCATAGCCCCAGGGGCCCAACCAGTGAGTGCCCGAACCATAGCTCCAGGGGCCTAACCCCTGAGGCCCCAACACCAGCTCCAGGGGCCCAGCCCCTGGGGCCCCAACACCAGCGCCAGGGGCTCAATCCCTGAGCGCCCGAACCATAGCTCCAGGGGCCTAACACCTGGGGGCCCCAACCACAGCTCCAGTGGCCCAACCCTTGAGCGCCCGAACAATACCTCCAGGAGAATAACCCCTGGGGGCCCCAACACCAGCTCCTCGGGCCCTACCCCTGAGTGCCCGAACCATAGCTCTAGGGGCCTAACCACTGGGGGCCACCACCCCAGCTCCAAGGGCACAACCCCTGAGCGCCCGAACCATAGTGCCAGGGGCCTAACCCCTGGGGCCCAAACACCAGCTCCACGGGCCCAGCCCCTGGGGGGCCCAACCCCTGGGTGCCCCATCACCAGCTCCAGGGGCCCAACCCCTGAGCGCCCGAACCATAGCGCCAGGGGCCTAACCCCTGGGGCCCCAAAACCAGCTCCACGGGCCCAACCCCTGGGGGGCCCAACCCCGTGGTGCCCCAACACCAGCTCCAGGGGTCCAACCCCTGAGAGCCGGAACCATAGCTCCAGGGGCTCAACCCCTGACAGCCCCAACACCAGCTCCAAGGACCCAACGCCTGAGCGCCCGAACAATACCTCAAGGGGCCTAACCCCTGGGGGCCCCAACACCAGCTCCTCGGGCCCTACCCCTGAGTGCCCGAACCATAGCTCGAGGGGCCTAACCCCTGGGGCCCCAACACCAGCTCCAGGGGTCCAACCCGTGGGGGCCCTAACACCAGCTTCAGGGGCCCAACCAATGAGCGCTCGAACAATACCTCCAGGAACCTAACCCCTGGGGGCCCCAACACCAGCTCCAGGGACCCAACCCCTGAGCACTCGAAACATAGCTACAGGGGCCTAACCCCTCGGGACCCCAACACCAGCTCCAGGGGCCCAACCCCTGAGCGCCCGAACCATAGCTCCAGGGGCCCAACCCCAGAGCGCCCGAACCATAGCTCCAGGGGCCTAACCCCTGTGGCCCCAACACCAACTCCAGGGGCCCAACCCCTGGGGGCCCCAACACGAGCTCCAGGGGCCCAACCCCTGAGCGCCCGAACCGTAGCTCCAGGGGCCTAACCCCTGGGGCCCCAACACCAGCTCCAGGGGTCCAACCCCTCGGGGCCATAACACCAGCTCCAGGGGCCCAATCCCCGAGCGCCCGAACCATACCTCCAGGGGCCTAACCCCTGGGGGACACAACAAAAGCTCCAGGGGCCCAACCCCTGAGCGCCCGATCCATAGCTCCAGGGGCCTAAACCCTGGGGGCCCTCACTCCAGGTCCAGGGGCCCAACCCCTGGGGCCCTCGACCCCAGCTCCAGGGGCCCAAACCCTGAGCGCCCGTACCACAGCTCGAGGGGCCTAACCCCTGTGGGCCCAAACCCCAGCTCCAGCGGCCCAACCCCTGGGGGCCCCCACCCCAGCTCCAACGGCCCAACCCCTGAGGGTCCGAACCATAGCTCTAGGGGCCTAACCACTGGGGGCCACCACCCCAGCTCCAAGGGCACAACCCCTGAGCACCCGAACCATAGCGCCAGGGGCCTAACCCCTGGGGCCCAAACACCAGCTCCACGGGCCCAGCCCCTGGGGGGCCCAACCCCTGGGTGCCCCATCACCAGCTCCAGGGGCCCAACCCCTGAGCGCCCGTACCACAGCTCGAGGGGCCTAACCCCTGTGGGCCCAAACCCCAGCTCCAGCGGCCCAACCCCTGGGGGCCCCCACCCCAGCTCCAACGGCCCAACCCCTGAGGGTCCGAACCATAGCTCTAGGGGCCTAACCACTGGGGGCCACCACCCCAGCTCCAAGGGCACAACCCCTGAGCGCCCGAACCATAGCGCCAGGGGCCTAACCCCTGGGGCCCCAACACCAGCTCCACGGGCCCAACCCCTGGGGGGCCCAACCCCGTGGTGCCCCAACACCAGCTCCAGGGGCCCAACCCCTGAGAGTCGGAACCATAGCTCCAGGGGCCCAACCTCTGACAGCCCCAACACCAGCTCCAGGGACCCAACCCCTGAGTGCCCGAACCATAGCTCCAGGGGCCCAACCCCTGACAGCCCCAACACCAGCTCCAAGGACCCAACGCCTGAGCGCCCGAACAATACCTCAAGGGGCCTAACCCCTGGGGGCCCCAACACCAGCTCCTCGGGCCCTACCCCTGAGTGCCCGAACCATAGCTCCAGGGGCCTAACCCCTGGGGCCCGAACACCAGCTCCAGGGGTCCAACCCGTGGGGGCCCTAACACCAGCTTCAGGGGCCCAACCAATGAGCGCTCGAACAATACCTCCAGGAACCTAACCCCTGGGGGCCCCAACACCAGCTCCAGGGGCCCAACCCCAGAGCGCCCGAACCATAGCTCCAGGGGCCTAACCCCTGTGGCCCCAACACCAGCTCCAGGGGCCCAACCCCTGGGGGCCCCAACACGAGCTCCAGGGGCCCAACCCCTGAGCGCCCGAACCGTAGCTCCAGGGGCCTAACCCCTGGGGCCCCAACACCAGCTCCAGGGGTCCAACCCCTCGGGGCCATAACACCAGCTCCAGGGGCCCAACCCCTGAGCGCCCGAACCATACCTCCAGGGGCCTAACCCCTGGGGGACACAACAAAAGCTCCAGGGGCCCAACCCCTGAGCGCCCGATCCATAGCTCCAGGGGCCTAAACCCTGGGGGCCGTCACTCCAGGTCCAGGGGCCCAACCCCTGGGGCCCTCGACCCCAGCTCCAGGGGCCCAAACCCTGAGCGCCCGTACCACAGCTCGAGGGGCCTAACCCCTGTGGGCCCAAACCCCAGCTCCAGCGGCCCAACCCCTGGGGGCCCCCACCCCAGCTCCAACGGCCCAACCCCTGAGGGTCCGAACAATAGCTCCAGGGGCCTAACCCCTGGGGCCCCAACACCAGCTCCAGGGGTCCAACCCCTGGGGGCCCTAACACCAGCTCCAGATGCCCAACCCCTGAGCGCCCGAACCATAGCTCCAGGGGCCTAATCCCTGGGGGCCCCAAAACCAGCTCCAAGGGCCCAGCCCCTGAGCGCCCGAACGATACCTCCAGCGGCCTAACCCCTGGGGGCCCCAACACCAGCTCCAGGAGCCCAACCCCTGGGGGCACCAACACCAGCTCCAGGGGCCCAACCCCAGAGCACCCTACCCATAGCTCCAGGGGCCCAACCCCTGGGGGAAGCAACACCAGCTCCAGGGGCCCAACCCCTGAGCGCCCGAAACATAGCTCCAGGGGCCTAACCCCTGGGGGACCCAACACCAGCTCCAGGGGCCCAACCCCTGAGCGCCCGAACCATAGCTCCAGGGGCCTAACCCCTGGGGCCCCAACACCAGCTCCAGGGGACCAGCCCCTGGGGCCCCAACACCAGCTCCAGGAGCCCAACCCCTGAGCGCCCGAACCATAACTCCAGGGGCCTAACCCCTGGGGGCCCCAACCACAGCTCCAGGGGCCCAAACCCTGGGGGCCCCACCACCAGCTCCAGGGGCCCAACCCCTGAGTGCCCGAACCATAGCTCCAGGGGCCCAACCCCTGAGCGCCCGAACCATAGCTCCAGAGGCCAAACCCATGGGGCCCCTACACCAGCTCCAAGGGCCCAACCCCTGGGGGCCCTAACACCAGCTCCAGGGTCTCAACCCCTGAGCGCCCGAAAGATAGCTCCAGGGGCCTAATCCCTAGGGGCCCCAACCCCAGCTCCAGGGGACCAACCCCTGGTGGCCCCAACACCAGCTCCAAGGGCCCAACCTCTCAGTGCCCGAACTATAGCTCCAGGGGCCTAACCCCCGGGGTCCCGAACCTCAGCTCCATGGGCCCAACCCTTGGGGCCCTCAACCCCAGCTCCAGGGGCCCAACCCCTGAGCGCCCGAACTATAGCTCCAGGGGAGCAACGCCTGAGCGCCCGAACCATAGCTCTAGGGGCCTAATCCCTGGGGACCCAACACCAGCTCCAGAGGCCCAAGCCCTGGGGGCCCCAACACCAGCTCCAGGGGCCCAACCCCTGAGCGCCCGAACCATAGCTCCAGGGGCCTAACCCCCGGGGGCCCCAACCCCAGCTGCAGGGGCCCAACCCCTGCGGGCCCCAACAAAAGCTCCAGGGGCCTAACCCCTGAGTGCCCGAACCATAGCTCCAGGGGCCTAATCCCTGGGGGCCCAAAACCAGCTCGAAGGACCCAACCCCTGAGCACCCGAACGATACCTCCAGGGGCCTAACCCCTGGGGGCCCCAACACCAGCTCCAGAGGCCCAACCCCTGAGCGCCCGAACTATAGCTCCAGGGCCCTAAACCCTGGGGGCCACTACCCCAGCTCCAGGGGCCCAAACCCTGGGGCCCTCGACCCCAGCTCCAGGGGCCCAACCCCTGAGAGCCCGAACCATAGCTCCAGGGGCCCAACACCTGAGCGCCCGAACCATATCTCCAGGGGCCAAACCCCTGGGGGTCCGAACCCCAGCTCCAGGGGCCCAACCCCTGGGGGCCCCAACAGCAGCTATTGGGGCCCAACCCTTGGGGGCCCCAACACCAGCTCCAGGGGCCCAACCCCTGAGCGCTCGAACAATACCTCCAGGGGCCCAACCCCTGTGGGCCCCAACACCAGCTCGAGGAGCCCAAACCCTCGGGTCCCCAACACCAGCTCCAGGGGCCCAACCCCAGAGCGCCCTAACCATAGCTCCAGGGGCCCAACCCCTGGGGGCCCCAACACCAGCTCCAGGGGCCCAACGACTCAGCACCCAAACCATAGCTCCAGGGACCAAATCCCTAGGGCCCCAACACCAGCTCCAGGGTCCCAACCCCTGGGGACCCCAACACCAACTCCAGGGTCCCAACCCCTGAGCGCCCGAACCATATCTTCAGGGGCCTAACACCTGGGGACCGAACCCCAGTTCCAGGAGCCCATCCCCTGTGGGAACCAACACCAGCTCCAGGGTCCCAACCCCTGAGCGCCTGAACCATAGCTCCAGGGGCCTAACCCTCGGGGGCCCTAACCACAGCTCCAGGGGCCCAACCCCTGCGGGCCCCAACACCAGCTCAAGGAGCCCAACCCCTCGGGGCCCCAACACCAGCTACAGGGGCCCAACCCCAGAGCGCCCTAACCCATAGCTCCAGGGGCCCAACCCCTGGGGGCCCCAACACCAGCTCCAGGGGCCCAAAGCCTCAGCACCCGAACCATAGCTCCAGGGGCCAAATCCCGGGGGCCCAAACACCAGCTCCAGGGTCCCAACCCCTGGGGACCCCAACACCAGCTCCAGGGTCCCAACCCCTGAGCTCCCGAACCATAGCTCCAGGGGCCTAATCCCTGGGGGCCCAACACCAGGTCCAAGAGCCCAACCCCTGAGTGCCCGAACCATAGCTTCAGGGGCCTAACCACTAGGGGCCCCCACCACAGCTCCAAGGGCCCAACCCCTGAGTGCCCGAACCATAGCTCCAGGGGCCTAACCCCTGGGGGCCCCAACCCCAGCTCAAGGGGCCCAACCCCTGACGGCCCCAACACCAGCTCCAGGGACCCAACCCCTGAGAGCCCGAACCATAGCTCCAGGGTCCCAACCCCTGACAGCCCCAACACCAGCTCCAGGGGCCCAACCCCTGAGCGCCCAAACCGTAGCTCCAGGGGCCTAACCCCTGGGGCCCAAACACCAGCTCCAGGGGCCCAGCCCCTGGGGGCCCCAACACCAGTCCAGGGGCCCAACCCCTGAGCGCCAGAAGCATAGCTCGAGGGGCCTAACCCCTGTGGGCCCCAACACCAGCTCCAGGGTCCCAACCCCTGAGCGCCCGAACCATAGCTCCAGGGGCCTAACCCCCGGGGGCCCCAACCACAGCTCCAGGGGCCCAACCCCTGCGGGCCCCAACACCAGCTCGAGGAGCCCAACCCCTCGGGGCCCCAACACCAGCTCCAGGGGCCCAACGCCTCAGCACCCGAACCATAGCTCCAGGGGCCAAATCCCTGGGGCCCCAACACCAGCTCCAGGGTCCCAACCCCTGAGCGCCCGAACCATAGCTCCAGGGGCGAAAGCCCTGGGGCCCCAACACCAGCTCCAGGGTCCCAACCCCTGGGGACCCCAACACCAGCTCCAGGGTCCCAACCCCTGAGCGCTCGAACCATAGCTCCAGGGGCCTAATCCCTGGGGGCCCAACACCAGGTCCAAGAGCCCAACCCCTGAGCGCCCGAACAATACCTCCAGGGGCCTAACCCCTGGGGGCCCCAACACCATCTCCACGGGCCCTCCCCCTGAGTGCCCGAACCATAGCTTCAGGGGCCTAACCACTAGGGGCCCCCACCCCAGCTCCAAGGGCCCAACCCCTGAGTGCCCGAACCATAGCGCCAGGGGCCTAACCCCTGGGGCCCCAACACCAGCTCCAGGGGCCCAACCCCTGGGAGCCCCAACACCAGCTCCAGGGGCCCAACCCCAGAGCTCCCGAACCATAGCTCCATGCAGGAAATGCTCTGTGCATTACCCTGCGTGACCACAAGGTGTCACTGTTGCTCCATGCGGGGAAATGCTCTGTGTATTACCCTGTGTGGCTACATGATGTCACTGTTGCTCCATGCGGGGAAATGCTCTGTGCATTACCCTATGTGGTCACACGGTGTCACTCTTGCTCCATGCAGCAAAAGCTCTCGGCATTACACTCCAAGGCCACACAGTGTTACTGTTGCTCCATGCGTGAAATGCTCTGGGCATTACTGTGATGGAGTGGGGACTGTCTGTGCGGGGGATGGGAGAGCAGGGGATGACTTTAGGTCAGGGGCCCCCAACAACCAGCTCCAGGAGCCCAACCCCTGAGCACCCGAAACCATAGCTCCAGGGGCCTAATCCCTGGGGGACTCAACACCAGCTCGAAGGGCCTAACCCCTGAGCACCCGAAGGATCCCTCCAGGGGCCTATGCCCTGGGGGTCCCAACACCGGCTCCAGGGGCAAAACCCCAGAGCGCCCGAACAATATCTCCAGGGGCCTAACCCCTGTTGGCCCCACCACCAGCTCCAGGGGCCCAACCCCTGAGCGCCCGAACCATAGCTCCAGGGTCCTAACCCCTGGGGCCCCAACACCAGCTCCAGGGGTCCAACCCCTCGGGGCCATAACACCAGCTCCAGGGGCCCAACCCCGGAGCGCCCAAACCATAGCTCCAGGGGCCTAATCCCTGGGGACCCCAAACCCAGCTCCAGGTGCCCAACCCCTGAGGGCCCCAACACCAGCTCCAGGGGCCCAAACCCCTCAGCGCCCGAACCATAGCTCCAGGGGTCCTAACCCCCGGGGGCTCCAACCCCAGCTCCTGGGGTCCAACCCCTGAGCGCCCGAACCATAGCTGCAGGGGCCTAACCCCTGGGGGCCCCCACCCAAGCTCCAACGGCCCAACCCCTGAGCGCCGGAACCATAGCTCCAGGGGCCTAACCCGTGGGGGCCCCAACCCCAGCCCCAGGAGCCCAACCCCTGAGGGCCCCAACACCAGCTCCAGGGGCCCAACCCCTGAGCGCCCGAACCATCGCTCCAGGGGCCCAACCCCTGAGCGCCCGAACCATAGCTCCAGGGGCATAACCCCTGGGGTCCCAAGACCAGCTCCAGGGGCCCAGCCCCTGGGGCCCCAACACCAGCTCCAGGGGCCCAACCCCTGAGCGCCCGAACCATAGCTCCAGGGGCCTAACACCTGGGGGCCCCAACCACAGCTCCAGGGGCCCAAACCCTGGGGGCCCCACCACCAGCTCCAGGGACCCAACCCCTGAGCGCCCGAACCATAGCTCCAGGGGCCTAATCCCTGGGGCCCCAACACCAGCTACAGGGGCCCAACCCCTGGGGGCTCCAACACCAGTTCCAGGGTCCCAACCCCTGAGTGCTCGAACCATAGCTCCAGGGGCCTAATCCCTGGGGGCACAACACCAGCTCCAAGGACCCAACCCCTGAGCGCCCCGAACAATACCTCCAGGGGCTTAATCCCTGGGGGACCCAACACCAGCTCCTCGGGCCCTACCCCTGAGTGCCCGAACCATAGCTCCAGGGGCCTAACCACTGGGGCACCCACCCAGCTCCAAGGGCCCAACCCCTGAGCGCCGAACCATAGTGCCAGGGGCCTAACCCCTGGGGCCCCAACACCAGCTCGACGGGCCCAACCCCTGGGAGCCCCAACACCAGCTCCAGGGGCCCAACACCTGAGCGCCCGAACCATAGCTCCAGGGGCCTAATCCCTGGGTCCCCAACAACCAGCTCCAGGGGCCTAACCCCTGGGGGCCCCAAACGCAACTCCGCGGGCCAACCCCAGGACGGCCCCAACACCAGCTCAAGGGGCCCAACCCCTGGGGGCCCCAAGAAAGGCTACAGGGGCCCAACCCCTCAGCGCCCGAACCATAGCTCCAGGGGTACAACCCCCGTGGGCTCCAACCCGAGCTCCAGGGGCCGAACACCCTGGGGGCCCCAACACCAGCTCAAGGATCCCAATCCCTGAGCGCCCGAACCATGTCCTCCAGGGGCCTAACCCCCGGGGCCCAAACCACAGCCCCAGGGGCCCCAACCCCTGCGGACCCCAACACCAACTCCAGGAGCCCAAACCCTGAGAGCCCGAACCATAGCTCCAGGGGCCTAATCCCTGGGGGCCTCAACACCAGCTCCAAGGGCCCAACCCCTGAACGCCCGAACCATAGCTCCAGGGGCCTAACCACTGGGGGATCCCACCCCAGTTCCAAGGGCCCAACCTCTGAGCGCCCGAACCATAGCTCCAGGGGCCCAACCCCTGAGCGCCCGAAACCATAGCTCCAGGGGCCCTAACCCCTCGGGCCCCAACACCAGCTCCAGGGCCCTAACCCCGCGGGGCTCGAACACCAGCTCCAGGGGCCCAACCCCTGAGAGCCCGAACCATATCTCCAGGGGCCTAACCCCTGGGGGCCCGAACCCCAGCTCCAGGGGCCCAACCCCTGGGGGCCCCACAACCAGCTCCAGGGGCCCAACCCCTGAGCGCC
>NW_026114940.1:0-32420 GCF_025201925.1 Gopherus flavomarginatus | reverse complement strand
GGCCCCTGGAGCTTTGGTTCGGGCGCTCAGGGGTAGTGCCCCTGGAGCTTGTGTTGGGTCCCCAAGGGGTTTTGCCCCTGGAGCCGGTGTTGGGGACCCAGGGGTTAGGTCCATGGAGCTATGGTTCGGGCGCTCAGGGGTTGGGTCCCTGGAGTTGGTGTTGGGGCCCCAGGGGCTTGGCCCCTGCAGCTAGTGTTGGGGCCCCAGGGGTTAGACCCCTGGAGCTATGGTTCGGGCGCTCAGGGTTTGGGCCCCTGGAGCTGGTGGTGGGGTCCCCAGGGGTTGGGCCCCTGGAGCTGGGGTTGGGGCCCACAGGATTTAGGCCCCTGGAGCTATGGTTCGGGCTCTCAGGGGTTGGGCCCCTGGAGCTATGGTTCGGGCGCTCAGGGGTTGGGCCGCTGGAGCTGGTGTTGGGGCCCCTGACCTAATGTCACCCCTTGCTCTCCCATCCCCCACACAGACAGTCCCGACTCCATCACAGTAATGCCCAGACATTTCACGCATGGAGCAACAGTAACACTGTGTGGCCATGCAGGGTAATGCCCAGAGCATTTCCTGCATGGAGCAAGAGTGACACCGTGTGGCCACATAGGGTAGTGCACAGAGCATTTCCCCGCATGGAGCTATGGTTCGGGAGGTCTGGGGTTGGGCCCCTGTAGCTGGTGTTGGGACTCCCAGGGGTTGGGCCCCTGGAGCTGGTGTTGGGGCCCCAGGGGTTAAGCCCCTTGCGCTATGGTTCGGGCTCTCAGGGGTTGGGCCCTTGGAGCTGGCATGCGGGCCCCCAGGGAATAGGCCCCTAGAGCTATGGTTTGGGCACTCTGGGGTTGGGCCCCTGGAGCTGGTGTTGGGGCTCCCAGGGGTTGGGCCCCTGGAGCTGGTGTTGGGGCCCTCAGGGATTAGGCCCCTGGAGCTATGATTCTGGCGCTCAGGGATTGGGCCCCTGGAGCTGGTTTTGGGGCCCCCAGGGGTTGGGCTCCTGGAGCAGGTGTTGGGGCCCCCAGGGGTTTGGCCCCTGGAGCTGGTGTTGGGGCCCCCAGGGGTTGGGCCCCTGGAACTATGGTTCAGGCGCTCTGGGGTTGGGCCCCTGGAGCTGGTGTTGGGGCTCCCAGGGATTGGGCTCTTGGAGCTGGTGTTGGGGCCCCCAGGGGTTGGGCCCCTGGAGCTGGGGTTGGGGCCACCAGGTGTTAGGTCCATGGAGCTATGGTTCGGGCGCTCAGGGGTTGGGTCCCTGGAGCTGGTGTTGGGGCCCCAGGGGCTGGGCCCCTGCAGCTAGTGTTGGGGCCCCAGGGGTTAGACCCCTGGAGCTATGGTTCGGGCGCTCAGGGTTTGGGCCCCTGGAGCTGGTGGTGGGGCCCCCAGGGGTTGGGCCCCTGGAGGTGGGGTTGGGGCCCACAGGATTTAGGCCCCTGGAGCTATGGTTCGGGCTCTCAGGGGTTGGGCCCCTGGAGCTGGTGTTGGGGCCCCCAGGGGTTAGGCCCCTTGAGCTATGGTTCGGGCGTTCAGGGGTTGGGCCGCTGGAGCTGGTGTTGGGGCCCCTGACCTAATGTCACCCCTTGCTCTCCCATCCCCCACACAGACAGTCCCGACTCCATCACAGTAATGCCCAGACATTTCACGCATGGAGCAAAAGTAACACTGTGTGGCCATGCAGGGTAATGCCCGGAGCATTTCCTGCATGGAACAAGAGTGACACCGTGTGGCCACATAGGGTAGTGCACAGAGCATTTCCCCGCATGGGGCTATGGTTCGGGAGCTCTGGGGTTGGGCCCCTGTAGCTGGTGTTGGGAGTCCCAGGGGTTGGGCCCCTGGAGCTATGGTTCGGGCGCTCAGGGTTTGGGCCCCTGGAGCTGGTGGTGGGGCCCCCAGGGGTTGGGCCCCTGGAGGTGGGGTTGGGGCCCACAGGATTTAGGCCCCTGGAGCTATGGTTCGGGCGCTCAGGGGTTGGGCCCTTGGAGCTGGCGTGCGGGCCCCACGGGAATAGGCCCCTAGAGCTATGGTTTGGGCACTCTGGGGTTGGGCCCCTGGAGCTGGTGTTGGGGCTCCCAGGGGTTGGGCCCCTGGAGCTGGTGTTGGGGCCCTCAGGGATTAGGCCCCTGGAGCTATGGTTCTGGCGCTCAGGGATTGGGCCCCTGGAGCTGGTTTTGGGGCCCCCAGGGGTTGGGCCCCTGGAGCTGTGGTTGGGGCCCCCGGGGGTTAGGCCCCTGGAGCTATGGTTCGGGCGCTCAGGGGTTGGGCCCCTGTAGCTGGTGTTTGGACCCCCAGGGGTTGGGCCCCTGGAGCTAGGGTTCGGGCCCCCGGGGGTTAGGCCCCTGGAGCGATGGTTCGGGCGCTCAGGGATTGAGCCCCTGGAGCTGGTTTTGGGGCCCCCAGCGGTTGGGCCCCTGGAGCTGGGATTGGGGCCTCCAGGGGTTAGGCCCCTGGAGCTTTGGTTCGGGCGCTCAGGGGTTGGGCCCCTGGAGCTTGTGTTGGGTCCCCAAGGGGTTTTGCCCCTGGAGCTGGTGTTGGGGACCCAGGGGTTAGGCCCCTGGAGCTATGGTTCGGGCGCACAGGGGTTGGTCCCCTGGAGCTATAGTTCGGGCGCTCAGCGGTTGGGCCCCTGGAGCTGGGGTGGAGGGCCCCAGGGGTTGGGGCCCCCAGGGGCCCCCAGGGGTTGGTCTCCTGGAGCTGGTGCTGCCCGCAGGGGTTGGGCCCCTGGAGCTGTGGTTGGGGCCCCCAGGGGTTAGGACTCTGGAGCTATGGTTCGGGCGCTCAGGGTTTGGGCCCCTGGAGCTGGTGGTGGGGCCCCCAGGGGTTGGGCCCCTGGAGCTGTTGTTGGGGTCCACAGGGGTTCGGACCCTGGAGCTGGGGTTGGGGCCCCCGGGAGTTAGGCCCCTGGAGCTATGGTTTGGGTGCTCAGGGCTTGGGCCTCTGGAGCTGGGGTTGGTCCCTCGGGGGTTAGGCCTCTGCAGCTATGGTTCGGGCGCTCAGGGGTTGGGCCCGTGGAACTGGGGTCGAGGGCCCCAGGGGTTGGGCCCCTGGAACTGGGGTTGGGGCCCCGTGGGTTACGCCCCTGGATCTGGGGTTGGGTCCCCCAGGGGCTAGGCCCCTGGAGCTATGGTTCGGGCGCTCAGGGGTTTGGCCCCTGGAGCTGCTGTTGGGGCCCCCAGGGGTTGGGCCCCTGGAACTATGGTTTAGGCGCTCTGGGGTTGGGCCCCTGGAGCTGGTGTTGGGGTCCCAGGGATTGGGCTCTTGGAGCTGTTGTTGGGGCCCCCAGGGGTTGGGCCCCTGGAGCTGGGGTTGGGGCCACCAGGGGTTAGGTCCATGGAGCTATGATTCGGGCGCTCAGGGGTTGGGTCCCTGGAGTTGGTGTTGGGGCCCCAGGGGTTAGACCCCTGGAGCTATGGTTCGGGCGCTCATGGTTTGGGCCCCTGGAGCTGGTGGTGGGGCCCCCAGGGGTTGGGCCCCTGGAGCTAGGGTTGGGGCCCCCGGGGGTTAGGCCCCTGAAGCTATGGTTCGGGCGCTCAGGGGTTGGGCCCTTGGAGCTGGTGTTGGGGCCCCCAGGGGTTAGGCCCCTGGAGCTATGGTTCGGGCGCTCAGGGGTTGGGCCGCTGGAGCTGGTGTTGGGGCCCCTGACCTAATGTCACCCCTTGCTCTCCCATCCCCCACACAGACAGTCCCGACTCCATCACAGTAATGCCCAGACATTTCACGCATGGAGCAACAGTAACACTGTGTGGCCATGCAGGGTAATGCCCAGAGCATTTCCTGCATGGAGCAAGAGTGACACCGTTTGGCCACATAGGGTAGTGCACAGAGCATTTCCCCGCATGGAGCTATGGTTCGGGAGCTCTGGGGTTGGGCCCCTGTAGCTGGTGTTGGGACTCCCAGGGGTTGAGCCCCTGGAGCTGGTGTTGGGGCCCCAGGGGTTAAGCCCCTGGCGCTATGGTTCGGGCGCTCAGGGGTTGGGCCCTTGGAGCTGGCGTGCGGGCCCCCAGGGAATAGGCCTCTAGAGCTATGGTTTGGGCACTCTGGGGTTGGGCCCCTGGAGCTGGTGTTGGGGCTCCCAGGGGTTGGGCTCATGGAGCTGGTGTTGGGGCCTCCAGGGGATAGGCCCCTGGAGGTATTGTTCGGGCGCTCAGGGGTTGGGCCCTTGGAGCTGGTGTTGGGGCCCCCAGGGATTAGGCCCCTGGAGCTAAGTTTCGGGCGCTCAGGGGTTGGGACCTTGGAGCTGCTGTTGGGGACCCCAGGATTTGGGGCCCTGGAGTTGGTGTTGGGGCCCCAGGGGTTAGGCCCCTTGAGCTAAGGCTCAGGCGCTCAGGGGTTGGGCCGCTGGAGTTGGTGTTGCGGCCACCAGGGGTTGGGCCCCTGGAGCTATGGTTAGGGCGCTCCGGGGTTGGGCCCCTGGAACTTGTGTTGGGACCCCCAGGGGTTGGGCTCCTGGAGCTGGTGTTGGGGCCCCTAGGGGTTGGGCCCCTGGAGCTTTGGTTGGGGCCCTCGGGGGTTAGGCCCCTGGAGCTATGGTTCGGGCACTCAGGGGTTGGGCCCCTGAAACTGGTGTTGGTGCCCCCAGGGGTTGGGCCCCTGGAGCTGGGGTTGGGGATCTCGGGGGTTAGGCCCCTGCAGCTATGATTCGGGGGCTCAGGGATTGGGCCCCTGGAGCTGGTTTTGGGGCCTCCAGTGGTTGGGACCCTTGAGCTGGGATTGGGGCCTCCAGGGGTTAGGCCCCTGGATCTTTGGATCGGCCGCTCGTGGGTTGGGCCCCTGGAGCTGGTGTTGGGGCCCCAAGGGGTTGGGCCCCTGGAGCTGGTGTTGGGGACCCAGGGGTTAGGCCCCTGGAGCTATGGTTCAGGCGCTCAGGGGTTGGGCCCCTGGAGCTATGGTTCGGGCGCTCAGGGGTTGGGCCCCTGGAGCTGGGGTGGAGGGCCCCAGGGGTTGGGCCCCTGGAGCTGGTGTTGGGGCCCCCAGGGTTTGGGACCCTGGAGCTGTGTTTCGGGCGCTCTGGGGATGGGCCCCTGGAGCTGGTGTTGGGGACCCAGGTTTTAGGCCCGTGGAGCTATGGTTCAGGCACTCAGGTTTTGGACCCCTGGAGCTATGGTTCGGGCGCTCAGGGGTTGGTTCCCTGGAGCTAGGGTCGAGGGCCCCAGGGGTGGGGCCCCTGGAGCTGGTGTTGGGGCCCCCAGCTTTTGAGTTCCTGGAGATTGTGTTGGGGCTCGCAGGGGTTGGGCCCCTGGAGCTGTGGTTGGGGCCCCCAGGGTTTAGGCCCCTGGAGCTATGGTTCGGGCGCTGTGGGGTTGGGCCCCTGGAGCTGGTGTTGGGGCCCCCAGGTTTTGAGTTCCTGGAGATTGTGTTGGGGCTCGCAGGGGTTGCGCCCCTGGAGCTGTGGTTGGGGCCCCCAGGGGTTAGGCCCCTGGAGCTATGGTTCGGGCGCTCATGGGTTGGGCCCCTGGAGCTGGTGTTGGGGCCCAAGGGGTTGGGCCCCTGGAGCTGGTGAGGGGCCCCAGGGGTTAGGCCCCTGGAGCTATGCTTCGGGCGCTCAGGGGTTGGGCCCCTGGAGCTGGGGTCGAGGGCCCCAGGGGTTGGGCCCCTGGAGCTGGGGTTGGGGCCCTGGGGGTTACGCCCCTGGAGCTGGGGTTGGGACCCTGGAGCTGGTGAGGGGCCCCAGGGGTTAGGCCCCTGGAGCTATGGTTCGGACGCTCAGGGGTTGGGCCCCTGGAGCTGGGGTCGAGGGCCCCAGGGGTTGGGCCCCTGGACCTGGGGTTGGGGCCCCGGGGGTTACGCCCTGGAACTGGGGTTGGGGCCCCCAGGGGTTAGGCCCCTGGAGCTATGGCTCGGGCGCTCAGGGGTTTGGCCCCTGGAGCTGGTGTTGGGGCCCCCTGGAGTTGGGCCCCTGGAACTATGGTTCGGGCTCTCTGGGGTTGGGCCCCTGGAGCTGGTGTTGGGGCTCCCAGGGGTTGGTCTCTTGGAGCTGGTGTTGGGGTCCCCAGGGGTTGGGCCCCTGTAGCTGGGGTTGGGGCCCCCGGGGGTTAGACCCCTGGAGCTATGGTTCGGGCGCTCAGGGGTTGGACCCCTGGAGCTGGTGTTGGGGCATCCAGGGGTTGGGCCCCTGGAGCTGGGGTTGGGGCCCCCGGGGCTTAGGCCCCGGGAGCTATGGTTCGTTCGCTCAGGGGTTGGGCCCCTGGAGCTGGTGTTGGGGCCCTCAGGGATTAGGCCCCTGGAGCTATGGTTCTGGCGCTCAGGGATTGGGCCCCTGGAGCTGGTTTTGGGGCCCCCAGGGGTTGGGCTCCTGGAGCAGGTGTTGGGGCCCCCAGGGGTTGGTCCCCTGGAGCTGTGGTTGGGGCCCCCGGGGGTTAGGCCCCTGGAGATATGGTTCGGGCGCTCAGGGGTTGGGCCCCTGTAGCTGGTGTTTGGACCCCCAGGGGTTGGGCCCCTGTAGCTGGGGTTCGGGCCCCTGGGGGTTAGGCCCCTGGAGCTATGGTTCGAGCGCTCAGGGATTGAGCCCCTGGAGCTGGTTTTGGGGCCCCCAGGGGTTGGGCCCCTGGAGCTGGGATTGGGGCCTCCAGGGGTTAGGCCCCTGGAGCTTTGGTTCGGGCGCTCAGGGGTTGGGCCCCTGGAGCTTGTGTTGGGTCCCCAAGGGGTTTTGCCCCTGGAGCTGGTGTTGGGGACCCAGGGGTTATGCCCCTGGAGCTATGGTTCGGGCGCACAGGGGTTGGGCCCCTGGAGCTATAGTTCGGGCGCTCCGCGGTTGGGCCCCTGGAGCTGGGGTGTAGGGCCCCAGGGGTTGGGCCCCAGAGCTAGTGTTGGGGCCCCCAGGGATTTGGCCCCTGGAGCTATGTTTCTGGCGCTCTGGGGTTGGGCTCCTAGAGCTAGTGTTGGGTCCCCCAGGGGTTGGGCTCCTGGACCTGGTGGTGCCCGCAGGGGTTGGGCCCCTGGAGCTGTGGTTGGGGCCCCCAGGGGTTAGGCCTCTGGAGCTATGGTTCGGGCGCTCAGGGGTTGGGCCCCTGGAGCTCGTGTTGGGGCCCACAGGGGTTCGGACCCTGGAGCTGGGGTTGGGGCCCCCGGGGGTTAGGCCCCTGGAGCTATGGTTTGGGCGCTCAGGGGTTGGGCCCCTGGAGCTGGTGTTGGGGCCCCGAGGGGTTGGGCCCCTAGAGCTATGGTTAGGGCGCACCGGGGTTCGGCCCCTGGAAGTTGTGTTGGGGCCCCCAGGGGTTGGGCTCCTGGAGCTGGTGTTGGGGCCCCCAGGGGTTGGGCCCCTGAAGCTGGTGTTGGGGCCCCCAGGGGTTAGGCCCCTGGAGCTCGGGTTGGGGCCCTCGGGGGTTAGGCCTCTGCAGCTATGGTTCGGGCGCTCAGGGGTTGGGCCCCTGTAGCTGGTGTTTGGACCCCCAGGGGTTGGGCCTCTGGAGCTGGGGTTCGGGCCCCCGGGGGTTAGGCCCCTGGAGCTATGGTTCGGGCGCTCAGGGATTGAGCCCCTGTAGCTGGTTTTGGGGCCCCCAGGGGTTGGGCCCCTGGAGCTGGGATTGGGGCCTCCAGGGGTTAGGCCCCTGGAGCTTTGGTTCGGGCGCTCAGGGGTTGGGCCCCTGGAGCTTGTGTTGGGTCCCCAAGGGGTTTTGCCCCTGGAGCTGGTGTTGGGGACCCAGGGGTTAGGCCCCTGGAGCTATGGTTCGGGCGCACAGGGGTTGGGCCCCTGGAGCTATAGTTCGGGCGCTCCGCGGTTGGGCCCCTGCAGCTGGGGTGGAGGGCCCCAGGGATTGGGCCCCAGAGCTAGTGTTGGGGCCCCCAGGGATTTGGCCCCTGGAGCTATGTTTCGGGCGCTCTGGGATTGGGCTCCTGGAGCTAGTGTTGGGGCCCCCAGGGGTTGGGCTCCTGGACCTGGTGGTGCTTGCAGGGGTTGGGCCCCTGGAACTGTGGTTGGGGCCCCCAGGGGTTAGGCCTCTGGAGCTATGGTTCGGGCGCTCAGGGGTTCGGCCCCTGAAAGTTGTGTTGGGGCCCCCAGGGGTTGGGCTCCTGGAGCTGGTGTTGGGGCCCCCAGGGGTTGGGCCCCTGAAGCTGGTGTTGGGGCCCCCAGGGATTAGGCCTCTGGAGCTGGGGTTGGGGCCCTCGGGGGTTAGGCCTCTGCAGCTATGGTTCGGGCGCTCAGGGGTTGGGCCCCTGGAACTGGGGTCGAGGGCCCCAGGGGTTGGGCCCCTAGAGCTAGGGTTGGGGCCCCGTGGGTTACGCCCCTGGAGCTGGGGTTGGGGCCCCCAGGGGTTAGGCCCCTGGAGCTATGGTTCGGGCGCTCAGGGGTTTGGACCCTGGAGCTGGTGTTGGGGCCCCCAGGGGTTGGGCCCCTGGAACTATGGTTCAGGCGCTCTGGGGTTGGGCCCCTGGAGCTGGTGTTGGGGCTCCCAGTGATTGGGCTCTTGGAGCTGGTGTTGGGGCCTCCAGGGGTTGGGCCCCTGGAGCTGGGGTTGGGGCCACCAGGGGTTAGGTCAATGGAGCTATGGTTCGGGCGCTCAGGGGTTCGGTCCCTGGAGTTGGTGTTGGGGCCCCAGGGGCTGGGCCCCTGCAGCTAGTGTTGGGGCCCCAGGGGTTAGACCCCTGGAGCTATGGTTCGGGCGCTCAGGGTTTGGGCCCCTGGAGCTGGTGGTGGGGCCCCCAGGGGTTGGGCCCCTGGAGCTGGTGTTGGGGCCCCAGGGGCTGGGCCCCTGCAGCTAGTGTTGGGGCCCCAGGGGTTAGACCCCTGGAGCTATGGTTCGGGCACTCAGGGGTTGGGCCCCTGGAACTATGGTTCGGGCGCTCAGGGGTTGGGCCCCTGGAGGTGGTGTTGGGGCCCCCAGGGGTTAGGCCCCTGGAGCTATGGTTCGGGCGCTCAGGGGTTGGGCCGCTGCAGCTGGTGTTGGAGCCCCTGACCTAATGTCACCCCTTGCTCTCCCATCCCCCACACAGACAGTCCCGACTCCATCACAGTAATGCCCAGACATTTCACGCATGGAGCAACAGTAACACTGTGTGGCCATGCAGGGTCATGCCCAGAGCATTTCCTGCATGGAGCAAGAGTGACACCGTGTGGCCACATAGGGTAGTGCACAGAGCATTTCCCCGCATGGAGCTATGGTTCGGGAGCTCTGGGGTTGGGCCCCTGTAGCTAGTGGTGGGACTCCCAGGGGTTGGGCCCCTGGAGCTGGTGTTGGGGCCCCAGGGGTTAAGCCCCTTGCGCTATGGTTCGGGCGCTCAGGGGTTGGGCCCTTGGAGCTCGCGTGCTGGCCCTCAGGGAATAGGCCCCTAGAGCTATGGTTTGGGCACTCTGGGGTTGGGCCCCTGGAGCTGGTGTTGGGGCTCCCAGGGGTTGGGCCCCTGGAGCTGGTGTTGGGGCCCTCAGGGAGTAGGCCCCTGGAGCTATGGTTCTGGCGCTCAGGGATTGGGCACCTGGTTCTGGTTTTGGGGCCCCCAGGGGTTGGGCTCCTGGAGCAGGTGTTGGGGCCCCCCAGGGGTTGGGCCCCTGGAGCTGTGGTTGGGGCCCCCGGTGGTTAGGCCCCTGGAGCTATGGTTCGGGCGCTCAGGGGTTGGGTCCCTGTAGCTGGTGTTTGGACCCCCAGGGGTTGGGCCCCTGGAGCTGGGGTTCGGGCCCCCGGGGGTTAGGCCCCTGGAGCTATGGTTCGGGCGCTCAGGGATTGAGCCCCTGGAGCTGGTTTTGGTGCCCCCAGGGGTTGGGCCCCTGGAGCTGGGATTGGGGCCTCCAGGGGTTAGGCCCCTGGAGCTTTGGTTCGGGCGCTCAGGGGTTGGGCCCCTGGAGCTTGTGTTGGGTCCCCAAGGGTTTTTGCCCCTGAAGCTGGTGTTGGGGACCCAGGGGTTAGGCCCCTGAAGCTATGGTTCGGGCGCACAGGGGTTGGGCCCCTGGAGCTATAGTTCGGGCGCTCAGCGGTTGGTCCCCTGGAGCTGGGGTGGGGGGCCCCAGGGGTTGGGCCCCTGGAGCTCGTGTTGGGGCCCCCAGGGATTGGGCCCCTGGAGCTATGTTTCGGGCGCTCTGGGGTTGGGCCCCTGGAGCTAGTGTTGGGGCCCCCAGGGGTTGGGCTCCTGGAGCTGGTGGTGCCCGCAGGTGTTGGGCCCCTGGAGCTGTGGTTGGGGCCCCCAGGGGTTAGGCCTCTGGAGCTATGGTTCGGGCGCTTAGGGGTTGGGCCCCTGGAGCTGGTGTTGGGGCCCACAGGGGTTCGGACCCTGGAGCTGGGGTTGGGGCCCCCGGGGGTTAGGCCCCTAGAGCTATGGTTTGAGCGTCTCAGGGGTTGGGCCTCTGGAGCTGGTGTTGGGGCCCCCAGGGGTTGGGCTCCTGGAGCTATGGTTAGGGCGCTCCGGCGTTCGGCCCCTGGAACTTGTGTTGGGGCCCCCAGGGGTTGGGCTCCTGGAGCTGGTGTTGGGGCTCCCAGGGGTTGGGCCCCTGAAGCTGGTGTTGGGGCCCACAGGGGTTGGGCCCCTGGAGCTGGGGTTGGGGCCCTCCGGGGTTAGGCCTCTGCAGCTATGATTCGGGCGCTGAGGGGTTGGGCCCCTGGAACTGGGGTTGGGACCCCAGGGGTTAGAACCCTGGAGCTATGGTTCGGGCGCTCAGGGTTTGGGCCCCTGGAGCTGGTGGTGGGGCCCCCAGGATTTGGGCCCCTGGAGCTGGGGTTGGGGCCCACTAGATTTAGGCCCCTGGAGCTATGGTTCGGGCTCTCAGGGGTTGGGCCCTTGGAGCTGGTGTTGGGGCCCCCAGGGGTTAGGCCCCTGGAGCTATGGTTCGGGCGCTCAGGGGTTGGGCCGCTGGAGCTGGTGTTGGGGCCCCTGACCTAATGTCAACCCTTGCTCTCCCATCCCCCACACAGACAGTCCCGACTCCATCACAGTAATGCCCAGACATTTCACGCATGGAGCAACAGTAACACTGTGTGGCCATACAGGGTAATGCCCAGAGCATTTCCTGCATGGAGCAAGAGTGACACCGTGTGGCCACATAGGGTAGTGCACAGAGCATTTCCCCGCATGGAGCTATGGTTCGGGAGCTCTGGGGTTGGGCCCTTGGAGCTGGCGTGCGGGCCCCCAGGGAATAGGCCCCTAGAGCTATGGTTTGGGCACTCTGGGGTTGGGCCCCTGGAGCTGGTGTTGGGGCTTCCAGGGGTTGGGCCCCTGGAGCTGGTGTTGGGGCGCTCAGGGATTAGGCCCCTGGAGCTATGGTTCTGGCGCTCAGGGATTGGGCCCCTGGAGCTGGTTTTGGGGCCCCCAGGGGTTGGGCTCCTGGAGCAGGTGTTGGGGCCCCCAGGGGTTGGGCCCCTGGAGCTGTGGTTGGGGCCCCCGGGGGTTAGGCCCCTGGAGCTATGCTTCGGGCGCTCAGGGGTTGGGCCCCAGAAGCTGTTGTTTGGACCCCCAGGGGTTGGGCCCCTGGAGCTGGGGTTCGAGCCCCCGGGGGTTGAGCCCCTGGAGCTATGGTTCGGGCGCTCAGGGATTGAGCCCCTGGAGCTGGTGTTGGGGCCCCCAGGGGTTGGGCCCCTGAAGCTGGTGTTGGGGCCCCAGGGGTTCAGCCCCTTGCGCTATGGTTCGGGCGCTCAGGGGTTGGGCCCTTGGAGCTGGCGTGCGGGCCCCCAGGGAATAGGCCCCTAGAGCTATGGTTTTGGCACTCTGGGGTTGGGCCCCTGGAGCTGGTGTTATGGCTCCCAGGGGTTGGGCCCCTGGAGCTGGTGTTGGGGCCCTCAGGGATTAGGCCCCTGGAGCTATGGTTCTGGCGCTCAGGGATTGGGCCCCTGGAGCTGGTTTTGGGGCCCCCAGGGGTTGGGCTCCTGGAGCAGGTGTTGGGGCCCCCAGGGGTTGGGCCCCTGGAGCTGTGGTTGGGGCCCCCGGGGGTTAGGCCCCTGGAGCTACGGTTTGGGCGCTCAGGCGTTGGGCCCCTGGAGCTGGTGTTGGGGCCCCCAGGGGTTCGGCCCCTGGAGCTATGGTTAGGGCGCTCCGGGGTTCGGCCCCTGGAACTTGTGTTGGGGCCCCCAGGGGTTGGGCTCCTGGAGCTGGTGTTGGGGCCCCCAGGGGTTGGGCCCCTGAAGCTGGTGTTGGGGCCCCCAGGGGTTCGGCCCCTGGAGCTGGGGTTGGGGCCCTCGGGGGTTAGGCCTCTGCAGCTATGGTTCGGGCGCTCAGGGGTTGGGACCCTGGAACTGGGGTCGAGGGCCCCAGGGGTTGGGCCCCTGGAGCTGGGGTTGGGGCCCCGTGGGTTACGCCCCTGGAGCTGGGGTTGGGGCCCCCAGGGGTTAGGCCCCTGGAGCTATGGTTCGGGCGCTCAGGGGTTTGGCCCCTGGATCTGGTGTTGGGGCGCCCAGGGGTTGGGCCCCTGGAACTATGGTTCAGGCGCTCTGGGGTTGGGCCCCTGGAGCTGGTGTTGGGGCTCCCAGGGATTGGGCTCTTGGAGCTGGGGTTGGGGCCCCCAGGGGTTGGGCCCCTGGAGCTGGGGTTGGGGCCACCAGGGGTTAGGTACATGGAGCTATGGTTCGGGCGCTCAGGGGTTGGGTCCCTGGAGTTGGTGTTGGGGCCCCAGGGGCTGGGCCCCTGCAGCTAGTGTTGGGGCCCCAGGGGTTAGACCCCTGGAGCTATGGTTCGGGCGCTCAGGGGTTGGGGCCCTGGAACTGGGGTCGAGGGCCCCAGGGGTTGGGCCCCTGGAGCTGGGGTTGGGACCCCGTGGGTTACGCCCCTGGAGCTGTGGTTGTTGCCCCCATGGGTTACGCCCCTAGAGCTATGGTTCGTGCGCTCAGGGGTTTGTCCCCTGGAGCTGGTGTTGGGGCCCCCAGGGGTTGGGCCCCTGGAACTATGGTTCAGGCGCTCTGGGGTTGGGCCCCTGGAGCTGGTGTTGGGGCTCCCAAGGATTGGGCTCTTGGAGCTGGTGTTGGGGCCCCCAGGGGTTGGGCCCCTGGAGCTGGGGTTGGGGCCCACAGGATTTAGGCCCCTGGAGCTATGGTTCGGGCTCTCAGGGGTTGGGCCCCTGGAGCTGGTGTTGGGGCCCCAGGGGCTGGGCCCCTGCACCTAGTGTTGGGGCCGCAGGGGTTAGACCCCTGGAGCTATGGTGCGGGCGCTCAGGGGTTGGGCCGCTGGAGCTGGTGTTGGGGCCCCTGAACTAATGTCACCCCTTGCTCTCCCATCCCCCACACAGACAGTCCCGACTCCATCACAGTAATGCCCAGACATTTCACGCATGGAGCAACAGTAACACTGTATGGCCATGCAGGGTAATGCCCAGAGCATTTCCTGCATGGAGCAAGAGTGTCACCGTGTGGCCACATAGGGTAGTGCACAGAGCATTTCCCAGCATGGAGCTATGGTTCGGGAGCTCTGGGGTTGGGCCCCTGTAGCTGGGGTTGGGACTCCCAGGGGTTGCGCCCCTGGAGCTGGTGTTGGGGCCACAGGGGTTAAGCCCCTTGCGCTATGGTTCGGGCTCTCAGGGGTTGGGCCCTTGGAGCTGGCGTGCGGGCCCCCAGAGAATAGGCCCCTAGAGCTATGGTTTGGGCACTTTGGGGTTGGGCCCCTGGAGCTGGTGTTGGGGCCACCAGGGGTTAGGTCCATGGAGCTATGCTTCGGGCGCTCAGGGGTTGGGTCCCTGGAGTTGCTGTTGGGGCCCCAGGGTCTGGGCCCCTGCAGCTAGTGTTGGGGCCACAGGGGTTAGTCCCCTGGAGCTATGGTTCGGGCGCTCAGGGTTTGGGCCCCTGGAGCTGGTGGTGGGGCCCCCAGGGGTTGGGCCCCTGGAGCTAGGGTTGGGGCCCCCGGGGGTTAGGCCCCTGGAGCTATGGTTCGGGCGCTCAGGGGTTGGGCCGCTGGAGCTGGTGTTGGGGCCCCTGACCTAATGTCACCCCTTGCTCTCCCATCCCCCACACAGACAGTCCCGACTCATTCACAGTAATGCCCAGACATTTCACGCATGGAGCAACAGTAACACTGTGTGGCCATGCAGGGTAATGCCCAGAGCATTTCCTGTATGGAGCAAGAGTGACACCGTGTGGCCACATAGGGTAGTGCACAGAGCATTTCCCCGCATGGAGCTATGGTTCGGGAGCTCTGGGGTTGGGCCCCTGTAGCTGGTGTTGGGACTCCCAGGGGTTGGGCCCCTGGAGCTGGTGTTGGGGCCCCAGGGGTTAAGCCCCTGGCGCTATGGTTCGGGCGCTCAGGGGTTGGGCCCTTGGAGCTGGCGTGCGGGCCCCCAGGGAATAGGCCCCTAGAGCTATGGTTTGGGCACTCTGGGGTTGGGCCCCTGGAGCTGGTGTTGGGGCTCCCAGGGGTTGGGCTCCTGGAGCTGGTGTTGGGGCCTCCAGGGGTTAGGCCCCTGGAGGTATTGTTCGGGCGCTCAGGGGTTGGGCCCTTGGAGCTGGTGTTGGGACTCCCAGGGGTTAGGCCCCTGGAGCTGGGGTTGAGGCCCCAGGGGTTAAGCCCCTGGCGCTATGGTTCGGGCGCTCAGGGGTTGGGCCCTTAGAGCTGGCGTGCGGGCCCCCAGGTAATAGGCCCCTAGAGCTATGGTTTGGGCACTCTTGGGTTGGGCCCCTGGAGCTGGTGTTGGGGCTCCCAGGAGTTGGGCTCCTGGAGCTGGTGTTGGGGCCTCCAGGGGTTAGGCCCCTGGAGGTGTTGTTCGGGCGCTCAGGGGTTGGGCCCTTGGAGCTGGTGTTGGGGCCCCCAGGGATTAGGCCCCTGGAGCTAAGGTTCGGGCGCTCAGGGGTTGGGACCCTGGAGCTGGTGTTGGGGCCCCAGGGGTTAGGCCCCTTGAGCTAAGGCTCGGGCGCTCAGGGGTTGGGCCGCTGGAGTTGGTGTTGCGGCCACCAGGGGTTGGGCCCCTGGAGCTATGGTTAGGGCGCTCCGGGGTTGGGCGCCTGGAACTTGTGTTGGGTCCCCAAGGGGTTTTGCCCCTGGAGCTGGTGTTGGGGACCAAGGGGTTAGGCCCCTGGAGCTATGGTTCGGGCGCACAGGGGTTGGGCCCCTGGAGCTATAGTTCGGGCGCTCAGCGGTTGGGCCCCTGGAGCTGGGGTGGAGGGCCCCAGGGGTTTGGCCCCTGGAGCTTGTGTTGGGGCCCCCAGGGGTTGGGCTCCTGGAGCTGGTGGTGCCCGCAGGGGTTGCGCCCCTGGAGCTGTGGTTGGGGCCCCCAGGGGTTAGGCATCAGGAGCTATGGTTCGGGCGCTCAGGGGTTGGGCCCCTGGAGCTGGTGTTGGTTCCCACAGGGGTTCGGACCCTGGAGCTGGGGTTGGGGCCCCCGGGGGTTAGGCCCCTGGAGCTATGGTTTGGGCGCTCAGGGGTTGGGCCCCTGGAGCTGGTGTTGGGGCTCCCAGTGGTTGGGCCCCTGGAGCTAGTGTTGGGGCCCTCCGGGATTAGGCCCCTGGAGCTATGGTTCTGGCGCTCAGGGATTGGGCCCCTGGAGCTGGTTTTGGGGCCCCCAGGGGTTGGGCCCCTGGAGCAGGTGTTGGGGCCCCTAGGGGTTTGGCCCCTGGAGCTGGTGTTGGGGCCCCCAGGGGTTGGGCCCCTGGAACTATGGTTCAGACGCTCTGGGGTTGGGCCCCTGGAGCTGGTGTTGGGGCTCCCAGGGATTGGGCCCCTGTAGCTGGTGTTTGGACCCCCAGGGGTTGGGCCCCTGGAGCTGGGGTTCGGGCCCCCGGGGGTTAGGCCGATGGAGCTATGGTTCGGGCGCTCAGGGATTGAGCCCCTGGAGCTGGTTTTGGGGCCCCCAGGGGTTGGGCCCCTGGAGTTGGGATTGGGGCCTCCAGGGGTTAGGCCCCTGAAGCTTTGGTTCGGGCGCTCAGGGGTTCGGCCCCTGGAGCTTGTGTTGGGTCCCCAAGGGGTTTTGCCCCTGGAGCTGGTGTTGGGGACCCAGGGGTTAGGCCCCTGGAGCTATAGTTCGGGCGCTCAGGGGTTGGGCCCCTGGAGCTGGTGTTGGGGCCCACAGGGGTTCGGACCCTGGAGCTGTGGTTGGGGTCCCCAGGGGTTAGGCCTCTGGAGCTATGGTTCGGGCGATCAGGGGTTGGGATCCTGGAGCTGGTGTTGGTGCCCCCAGGGATTAGGCCCGTGGAGCTAAGGTTCGGGCGCTCAGGGGTTGGGACCCTGGAGCTGGTGTTGGGGACCCCAGGAGTTGGGCCCCTGGAGCTGGTGTTGGGGACCCAGGGGTTAGGCCCCTTGAGCTAAGGCTCGGGCGCTCAGGGGTTGGGCCGCTGGAGTTGGTGTTGCGGCCACCAGGGGTTGGGCCCCTGGAGCTATGGTTAGGGCGCTCCGGGGTTGGGCGCCTGGAACTTGTGTTGGGACCCCCAGGGGTTCGGCTCCTGGAGCTGGTGTTGAGGCCCCCAGGGGTTGGGCCCCTGGAGCTGGTGTTGGGGCACCAGGGGTTGGGCTCCTGGACCTGGTGGTGCCCGCAGGGGTTGGGCCCCTGGAGCTATGGTTCGGGCGCTCAGGGGTTGGGCCCCTGGAGCTGGTGTTGGGGCCCCCAGGGGTTAGGCCCCTGGAGCTATGGTTCGGGCGCTCAGGGGTTGGGCCGCTGGAGCTGGTGTTGTTGCCCCTGACCTAATGTCACCCCTTGCTCTCCCATTCCCCACACAGACAGTCCCGACTCCATCACAGTAATGCCCAGACATTTCACGCATGGAGCAACAGTAACACTGTGTGGCCATGCAGGGTAATGCCCAGAGCATTTCCTGCATGGAGCAAGAGTGACACCTTGTGGCCACATAGGGTAGTGCACAGAGCATTTCCAAGCATGGAGCTATGGTTCGGGAGCTCTGGGGCTGGGCCCCTGTAGCTGGTGTTGGGACTCCCAGGGGTTGGGCCCCTGGAGCTGGTGTTGGGGCCCCAGGGGTTAAGCCCCTGGCGCTATGGTTCGGGCGCTCAGGGGTTGGGCCCTTGGAGCTGGCGTGCGGGACCCCAGGGAATAGGCCCCTAGAGCTATGATTTGAGCACTCTGGGGTTGGGCCCTTGGAGGTGGTGTTGGGGCGCCCAGGGGTTGGGCCCCTGGAGCTGGTGTTGGGGCCCTCAGGGGTTGGGCCCCTGGAACTATGGTTCGTGCTCTCTGGGGTTGCGCCCCTGGAGCTGGTGTTGGGACTCCCAGGGGTTGGGCTCTTGGAGCTGGTGTTGGGGTCCCCTGGGGTTGGGCCCCTGGAGCTGGGGTTGGGGCCCCCGGGGGTTAGGCCCCTGGAGCTATGGTTCGTTCGCTCAGGGGTTGGGCCCCTGGAGCTGGTGTTGGGGCCCTCAGGGATTAGGCCCCTGGAGCTATGGTTCTGGCGCTCAGGGATTGGGCCCCTGGAGCTGGTTTTGGGGCCCCCAGGGGTTGGGCTCCTGGAGCAGCTGTTGGGGCCCCGAAGGGTTGGGCCCCTGGAGCTGTGGTTGGGGCCCCCGGGGGTTAGGCCCCTGGAGCTATGGTTTGGGCGCTCAGGGGTTGGGCCCCTGGAGCTGGTGTTGGGGCCCCCAGGTGTTGGGCCCCTGGAGCTGGTGTTGGGGCCCCCAAGGGTTGGGCCCCTGAAGCTGGTATTGTTGTCCCCAGGGGTTGGGCCCCTGGAGCTGGGGTTGGGGCCCTCGGGGGTTAGGCCCCTGGAGCTGTGGTTGGGGCCCTCGGGGGTTAGGCCCCTGGAGCTATGGTTCGGGCACTCAGGGGTTGGGCCCCTGAAACTGGTGTTGGGGCCCCCAGGGGTTGGGCCCCTGGAACTGGGTTTAGGGCCCTCGGGGGTTAGGCCCCTGCAGCTATGGGTCGGGGGCTCAGGGATTGGGCCCCTGGAGCTGGTTTTGGGGCCTCCAGTGGTTGGGACCCTGGAGCTGGGGTTGGGGCCTCCAGGGGTTAGGCCCCTGGATCTTTGGTTCGGCCGCTCATGGGTTGGGCCCCTGGAGCTGGTGTTGGGGCCCCAAGGGGTTGGGCCCCTGGAGCTGGTGTTGGGGACCCAGGGGTTAGGCCCCTGGAGCTATGGTTCAGGCACTCAGGGGTTGGGCCCTTGGAGCTAAGGTTCGGGCGCTCAGGGGTTGGGCCCCTGGAGCTGGGGTGGAGGGCCCCAGGGGTTGGGCCCCTGGAGCTGGGGTGGAGGGCCCCAGGGGTTGGGCCCCTGGAGCTATGTTTCGGGCGCTCTGGGGTTGGGCCCCTGGAGCTGGTGTTGGGGACCCAGATTTTAGGCCCGTGGAGCTATGGTTCAGGCACTCAGGGGTTGGATCCCTGGAGCTATGGTTCGGGCGCTCAGGGGTTGGTTCCCTGGAGCTAGGGTCGAGGGCCCCAGGGGTGGGGCCCCTGGAGCTGGTGTTGGGGCCCCCAGGTTTTGAGTTCCTGGAGATTGTGTTGGAGCTCGCAGGGGTTGGGCCCCTGGAACTGTGGTTGGGGCCCCCAGGGTTTAGGCCCCTGGAGCTATGGTTCGGGCGCTGTGGGGTTGGGCCCCCGGAGCTGGTGTTGGGGCCCCCAGGTTTTGAGTTCCTGGAGATTGTGTTGGGGCTCGCAGGGGTTGGGCCCCTGGAGCTGTGGTTGGGGCCCCCAGGGGTTAGGCCCCTGGAGCTATGGTTCGGGCGCCCAGGGGTTGGGAGCCTGGAGCTGGTCTTGGGGCCCCTAGGGGTTGGGCCCCTGGAGGTGGGGTTTGGGCCCACAGGAGTTAGGCCCCTAGAGCTATGGTTCGGGCGCTCATGGGTTGGGCCCCTGAAGCTGGTGTTGGGGCCCCAAGGGGTTGGGCCCCTGGAGCTGGTGAGGGGCCCCAGGGGTTAGGCCCCTGGAGCTATGGTTCGTTCGCTCAGGGGTTGGGCCCCTGGAGCTGGGGTCGAGGGCCCCAGGGGTTGGGCCCCTGGAGCTGGGGTTGGGGCCCCGGGGGTTACGCCCCTGGAGCTGGGGTTGAGCCCCTGGAGCTGGTGAGGGACCCCAGGGGTTAGGCCCCTGGAGCTATGGTTCGGACGCTCAGGGGTTGGGCCCCTGGAGCTGGGGTCAAGGGCCCCAGGGGTTGGGCCCCTGGAGCTGGGGTTGGGGCCCCGGGGGTTACGCCCCTGGAGCTGGGGTTGGGGCCCCCAGGGGTTGGGCCCTGGAACTATGGTTCAGGCGCTCTGGGGTTGTGCCCCTGGAGCTGGGGTTGGGGCCACCAGGGGTTAGGTCCATGGAGCTATGGTTCGGGCGCTCAGGGGTTGGGTCCCTGCAGTTGGTGTTGGGGCCCCAGGGGCTGGGCCCCTGCAGCTAGTGTTGGTTCCCCAGGGGTTAGACCCCTGGAGCTATGGTTCGGGCGCTCAGGGTTTGGGCCCCTGGAGCTGGTGGTGGGGTCCCCAGGGGTTGGGCCCCTGGAGCTGGGGTTGGGGCCCACAGGATTTAGGCCCCTGGAGCTATGGTTCGGGCTCTCAGGGGTTGGGCCCCTGGAGCTATGGTTCGGGCGCTCAGGGGTTGGGCCGCTGGAGCTGGTGTTGGGGCCCCTGACCTAATGTCACCCCTTGCTCTCCCATCCCCCACACAGACAGTCCCGACTCCATCACAGTAATGCCCAGACATTTCACGCATGGAGCAACAGTAACACTGTATAGCCATGCAGGGTAATGCCCAGAGCATTTCCTGCATGGAGCAAGAGAGTCACCGTGTGGCCACATAGGGTAGTGCACAGAGCATTTCCCAGCATGGAGCTATGGTTCGGGAGCTCTGGGGTTGGGCCCCTGTAGCTGGGGTTGGGACTCCCAGGGGTTGCGCCCCTGGGGCTGGTGTTGGGGCCACAGGGGTTAAGCCCCTTGCGCTATGGTTCGGGCTCTCAGGGGTTGGGCCCTTGGAGCTGGCGTGCGGGCCCCCAGAGAATAGGCCCCTAGAGCTATGGTTTGGGCACTCTTGGGTTGGGCCCCTGGAGCTGGTGTTGGGGCCCTCAGGGATTAGGCCCCTGGAGCTATGGTTCGGGCGCTCAGGGATTGGGCCCCTGGAGCTGGTTTTGGGGCCCCCAGGGGTTGTTCTCCTGAAGCAGGTGTTGGGGCCCACAGGGGTTTGGCCCCTGGAGCTGGTGTTGGGGCCCCCAGGGGTTGGGCCCCTGGAACTATGGTTCAGGCGCTCTGGGTTTGGGCCCCTGGAGCTGGTGTTGGGGCTCCCAGGGATTGGGCTCTTGGAGCTTGTGTTGAGGCCCCCAGGGGTTGGGCCCCTGGAGCTGGGGTTGAGGCCACCAGGGGTTAGGTCCATGGAGCTATGGTTTGGGCACTCTGGGGTTGGGCCCCTGGAGCTGGTGTTGGGGCTCCCAGGGATTGGGCTTTTGGAGCTAGTGTTGGGGCCCCCAGGGGTTGGGCCCCTGGAGCTGGGGTTGGGGCCACCAGGGGTTAGGTCCATGGAGCTATGCTTCGGGCGCTCAGGGGTTGGGTCCCTGGAGTTGCTGTTGGGGCCCCAGGGGCTGGGCCCCTGCAGCTAGTGTTGGGGCCACAGGGGTTAGACCCCTGGAGCTATGGTTCGGGCGCTCAGGGTTTGGGCTCCTGGAGCTGGTGGTGGGGCCCCCAGGGGTTGGGCCCCTGGAGCTATGGTTCGGGCGCTCAGGGGTTGGGCCGCTGGAGCTGGTGTTGGGGCCCCTGACCTAATGTCACCCCTTGCTCTCCCATCCCCCACACAGACAGTCCCGACTCCATCACAGTAATGCCCAGACATTTCACGCATGGAGCAACAGTAACACTGTGTGGCTATGCAGGGTAATGCCCAGAGCATTTCCTGCATGGAGCAAGAGTGGCACCGTGTGGCCACATAGGGTAGTGCACAGAGCATTTCCCCGCATGGAGCTATGGTTCGGGAGCTCTGGGGTTGGGCCCCTGTAGCTGGTGTTGTGACTCCCAGGGGTTGGGCCCCTGGAGCTGGTGTTGGGGCCCCAGGGGTTAAGCCCCTGGCGCTATGGTTCGGGCGCTCAGGGGTTGGGCCCTTGGAGCTGGCGTGCGGGCCCCCAGGGAATAGGCCCCTAGAGCTATGGTTTGGGCACTCTGGGGTTGGGCCCCTGGAGCTGGTGTTGGGGCTCCCAGGGGTTGGGCTCCTGGAGCTGGTGTTGGGGCCTCCAGGGGTTAGGCCCCTGGAGGTATTGTTCGGGCGCTCAGGGGTTGGGCCCTTGGAGCTGGTGTTGGGACTCCCAGGGGTTAGGCCCCTGGAGCTGGGGTTGAGGCCCCAGGGGTTAAGCCCCAGGCGCTATGGTTCGGGCGCTCAGGGGTTGGGCCCTTAGAGCTGGCGTGCGGGCCCCCAGGTAATAGGCCCCTAGAGCTATGGTTTGGGCACTCTTGGGATGGGCCCCTGGAGCTGGTGTTGGGGCTCCCAGGAGTTAGGCTCCTGGAGCTGGTGTTGGGGCCTCCAGGGGTTAGGCCCCTGGAGGTATTGTTCGGGCGCTCAGGGGTTGGGCCCCTGGAGCTGGTGTTTTGGCCCCAGGGGTTGGGCTCCTGGACCTGGTGGTGCCCGCAGGAGTTGGGCCCCTGGAGCTATGGTTCAGGCGCTCAGGGGTTGGGCCCCTGGAGCTGGTGTTGGGGCCCCCAGGGGTTAGGCCCCTGGAGCTATGGTTCGGGCGCTCAGGGGTTGGGCCGCTGGAGCTGGTGTTGGGGCCTCTGACCTAATGTCACCCCTTGCTCTCCCATTCCCCACACAGACAGTCCCGACTCCATCACAGTAATGCCCAGACATTTCACGCATGGAGCAACAGTAACACTGTGTGGCCATGCAGGGTAATGCCCAGAGCATTTCCTGCATGGAGCAAGAGTGACACCTTATGTCCACATAGGGTAGTGCACAGAGCATTTCCCGGCATGGAGCTATGGTTCGGGAGCTTTGGGGCTGGGCCCCTGTAGCTGGTGTTGGGACTCCCAGGGGTTGGGCCCCTGGAGCTGGTGTTGGGGCCCTCAGGGATTAGGCCCCTGGAGCTATGGTTCTGGCGCTCAGGGATTGGGCCCCTGGAGCTGGTTTTGGGGCCCCCAGGGTTTGGGCTCCTGGAGCAGGTGTTCGGGCCCCCAGGGGTTGGGCCCCTGGAGCTGTGGTTGGGTCCCCCGGGGGTTAGGCCCCTGGAGCTATGGTTCGGGCGCTCAGGGGTTGGGCCCCTGTAGCTGGTGTTTGGACCCCCAGGGGTTGGTCCCGGGAGCTGGGGTTCGGGCCCCCGGGGGTTAGGCCCCCGGAGCTATGGTTCGGGCGCTCAGGGATTGAGCCCCTGGAGCTGGTTTTGGGGCCCCCAGGGGTTGGGCCTCTGGAGCTGGGATTGGGGCCTCCAGGGGTTAGGCCCCTGGAGCTTTGGTTCGGGCGCTCAGGGGTTGGGCCCCTGGAGCTTGTGTTGGGTCCCCAAGGGGATTTGCCCCTGGAGCTGGTGTTGGGGACCCAGGGGTTAGGCCCTTGGAGCTATGGTTCGGGCGCACAGGGGTTGGGAACCTGGAGCTATAATTCGGGCGCTCAGCGTTTGGGCCCCTGGAGCTGGGGTGGAGGGCCCCAGGGGTTGGGCCCCTGGAGCTGGTGTTGGGGATCACAGGGGTTCGGACCCTGGAGCTGGGGTTGGGGCCCCCGGGGGTTAGGCCCCTGGAGCTATGGTTTGGGCGCTCAGGGGTTGGGCCCCTGGAGCTGGTGTTGGGGTCCCCAGGGGTTGGGCCCCTGGAGCTATGGTTAGGGCGCTCCGGGGTTCGGCCCCTGGAACTTGTGTTGGGGCCCCCAGGGGTTGGGCTCCTGGAGCTGGCGTTGGGGCCCCCAGGGGTTGGGCCCCTGAAGCTGGTGTTGGGGCCCCCAGGGGTTGGACCCCTGGAGCTGGGGTTGGGGCCCTCGGGGGATAGGCCTCTGCAGCTATGGTTCGGGCGCTCAGGGGTTGGGCCCCTGGAACTGGGGTCGAGGGCCCCAGGGGTTGGGCCCCTGGAGCTGGGGTTGGGGCCCAGTGGGTTACGCCCCTGGAGCTGGGGTTGGGGCCCCCAGGGATTAGGCCTCTGGAGCTATGGTTCGGGCGCTCAGGGGTTTGGCCCCTGGAGCTGGTGTTGGGGCCCCCAGGGGTTGGGCCCCTGGAACTATGGTTCAGGCGCTCTGGGGTTGGGCTCCTGGAGCTGGTGTTGGGGCTCCCAGGGATTGGTCTCTTGGAGCTGGTGTTGGGGCCCCCAGGGGTTGGGCCCCTGGAGCTGGGGTTGGGGACACCAGGGGTTAGGTCCATGGAGCTATGGTTCGGGCGCTCAGGGGTTGGGTCCCTGGAGTTGGTGTTGGGGCCCCAGGGGCTGGGCCCCTGCAGCTAGTGTTGGGGCCCCAGGGGTTAGATCCCTGGAGCTATGGTTCGGGCGCTCAGGGTTTGGGCCCCTGGAGCTGGTGGTGGGGTCCCCAGGGGTTGGGCCCCTGGAGCTGGGGTTGGGGCCCACAGGATTTAGGCCCCTGGAGCTATGGTTCGGGCTCTCAGGGGTTGGGCCCCTGGAGCTATGGTTCGGGCGCTCAGGGGTTGGGCCGCTGGAGCTGGTGTTGGGGCCCCTGACCTAATGTCACCCCTTGCTCTCCCATCCTCCACACAGACAGTCCCGACTCCATCACAGTAATGCCCAGACATTTCACGCATGGAGCAACAGTAACACTGTGTGGCCATGCAGGGTAATGCCCAGAGCATTTGCTGCATGGAGCAAGAGTGACACCGTGTGGCCACATAGGGTAGTGCACAGAGCATTTCCCCGCATGGAGCTATGGTTCGGGAACTCTGGGTTGGGCCCCTGTAGCTGGTGCTGGGACTCCCAGGGGTTGGGCCCCTGGAGCTGGTGTTGGGGCCCCAGGGGTTAAGCCCCTTGCGCTATGGTTCGGGCGCTCTGGGGTTGGGCCCTTGGAGCTGGCGTGCGGGCCCCCAGGGAATAGGCCCCTAGAGCTATGATTTGGGCACTCTGGGGTTCGGCCCCTGGAGCTGGTGTTGGGGCTCCCAGGGGTTGGGCCCCTTTAGCTGGTGTTGGGGCCCTCAGGGATTAGGCCCCTGGAGCTATGATTCTGGCGCTCAGGGATTGGGCCCCTGGAGATGGTTTTGGGGCCCCAAGGGTTTGGGCTCCTGGAGCAGGTGTTGGGGCCCCCAGGGGTTGGGCCCCTGGAGCTGTGGTTGGGGCCCCCGGGGGTTAGGCCCCTGGAGCTATGGTTCGGGCGCTCAGGGGTTGGGCCCCTGTAGCTGGTGTTTGGACCCCCAGGGGTTGGGTCCCTGGAGCTGGGGTTCGGGCCCCCGGGGGTTAGGCCCCTGGAGCTACGGTTCGGGCGCTCAGGGATTGAGCCCCTGGAGCTGGTTTTGGGGCCCCCAGGGGTTTGGCCCCTGGAGCTGGGATTGGGGCCTCCGGGGGTTAGTGCCCTGGAGCATTGGTTCGGTCTCTCAGGGGTTGGGCCCCTGGAGCTTGTGTTGGGTCCCCAAGGGGTTTTGCCCCTGGAGCTGGTGTTGGGGACCAAGGGGTTAGGCCCCTGGAGCTATGGTTCGGGCGCACAGGGGTTGGGCCCCTGGAGCTATAGTTCGGGCGCTCAGCGGTTGGGCCCCTGGAGCTGGGGTGGAGGGCCCCAGGGGTTTGGCCCCTGGAGCTTGTGTTGGGGCCCCCAGGGGTTGGGCTCCTGGAGCTGGTGGTGCCCGCAGGGGTTGGGCCCCTGGAGCTGTGGTTGGAGCCCCCTGGGGTTAGGCATCAGGAGCTATGGTTCGGGCGCTCAGGGGTTGGGCCCCTGGAGCTGATGATGGTTCCCACAGGGGTTCGGACCCTGGAGCTGGGGTTGGGGCCCCCGGGGGTTAGGCCCCTGGAGCTATGGTTTGGGCGCTCAGGGGTTGGGCCCCTGGAGCTGGTGTTGGGGCTCCCAGTGGTTGGGCCCCTGGAGCTAGTGTTGGGGCCCTCCGGGATTAGGCCCCTGGAGCTATGATTCTGGCGCTCAGGGATTGGGCCCCTGGAGCTGGTTTTGGGGCCCCCAGGGGTTGGGCCCCTGGAGCAGGTGTTGGGGCCCCTAGGGGTTTGGCCCCTGGAGCTGGTGTTGGGGCTCCCAGGGATTGGGCCCCTGTAGCTGGTGTTTGGACCCCCAGGGGTGGGCCCCTGGAGCTGGGGTTCGGGCCCCCGGGGGGTAGGCCGATGGAGCTATGGTTCGGGCGCTCAGGGATTGAGCCCCTGGAGCTGGTTTTGGGGCCCCCAGGGGTTGGGCCCCTGGAGTTGGGATTGGGGCCTCCAGGGGTTAGGCCCCTGGAGCTTTGGTTCGGGCGCTCAGGGGTTGGGCCCCTCGAGCTTGTGTTGGGTCCCCAAGGGGTTTTGCCCCTGGAGCTGGTGTTGGGGACCCAGGGGTTAGGCCCCTGGAGCTATAGTTCGGGCGCTCAGGGGTTGGGCCCCTGGAGCTGGTGTTGGGGCCCACAGGGGTTCGGACCCTGGAGCTGTGGTTGGGGTCCCCAGGGGTTAGGCCTCTGGAGCTATGGTTCGGGCGATCAGGGGTTGGGATCCTGGAGCTGGTGTTGGGGCCCCCAGGGATTAGGCCCCTTGAGCTAAGGCTCGGGCGCTCAGGGGTTGGGCCGCTGGAGTTGGTGTTGCGGCCACCAGGGGTTGGGCCCCTGGAGCTATGGTTAGGGCGCTCCGGGGTTGGGCGCCTGGAACTTGTGTTGGGACCCCCAGGGGTTCGGCTCCTGGAGCTGGTGTTGGGGCCCCCAGGGGTTGGGCCCCTGGAGCTGGTGTTGGGGCCCCAGGGGTTGGGCTCCTGGACCTGGTGGTGCCCGCAGGGGTTGGGCCCCTGGAGCTATGGTTCGGGCGCTCAGGGGTTGGGCCCCTGGAGCTGGGGTCGAGGGCCCCAGGGGTTGGGCCCCTGGAGCTGGGGTTGGGGCCCCGGGGGTTACGCCCCTGGAGCTGGGGTTGAGCCCATGGAGCTGGTGAGGGACCCCAGGGGTTAGGCCCCTGGAGCTATGGTTCGGACGCTCAGGGGTTGGGCCCCTGGAGCTGGGGTCAAGGGCCCCAGGGGTTGGGCCCCTGGAGCTGGGGTTGGGGCCCCGGGGGTTACGCCCCTGGAGTTGGGGTTGGGGCCCACAGGGGTTAGGCCCCTGGAGCTATGGTTCGGGCGCTCAGGGGTTTGGCCTATGGAGCTGGTGTTGGGGCCCCCAGGGGTTGGGCCCCTGTAGCTGGGGTTGGGGCAACCACGGGTTAGACCCCTGGAGCTATGGTTCGGGCGCTCAGGGGTTGGACCCCTGGAGCTGGTGTTGGGGCATCCAGGGGTTGGGCCCCTGGAGCTGTGGTTTGGGCCCCCGGGGGTTAGGCCCCTGGAGCTATGGTTCGTTCACTCAGGGGTTGGGCCCCTGGAGCTGGTGTTGGGGCCGTCAGGGATTAGGCCCCTGGAGCTATGGTTCTGGCGCTCAGGGATTGGGCCCCTGGAGCTGGTTTTGGGGCACCCAGGGGTTGGGCTCCTGGAGCAGGTGTTAGGGCCCCCAGGGGTTGGGCCCCTGGAGCTGTGGTTGGGGCCCCCGGGGGTTAGGCCCCTGGAGCTATGGTTCGGGCGCACAGGGGTTGGGCCCCTGGAGCTATAGTTCGGGCGCTCAGCGGTTGGGCCCCTGGAACTGGGGTGGAGGGCCCCAGGGGTTGGGCCCCTGGAGCTAGTGTTGGGGCCCCCGGGGATTGGGCCCCTGGAGCTATGTTTCGGGCGCTCTGGGGTTGGGCTCCTGGAGCTAGTGTTGGGGCCCCAAGGGGTTGGGCTCCTGGACCTGGTGGTGCCCGCATGGGTTGGGCCCCTGGAGCTGAGATTGGGGCCCCCAGGGTTTAGGCCTCTGGAGCTATGGTTCGGGCGCTCAGGGGTTGGGACCCTGGAGCTGGTGTTGGGGCCCACAGGGGTTCGGACCCTGGAGCTGGGGTTGGGGCCCCGAGGGGTTAGGCTCCTGGAGCTATGGTTTGGGCGCTCAGGGGTTGGGACCCTGGAGCTGGTGTTGGGGTCCCTAGGGGTTGAGCCCCTGGAGCTATGGTTAGGGCGCTCCGGGGTTCGGCCCCTGGAACTTGTGTTGGGGCCTCCAGGGGTTGGGCTCCTGGAGCTGCTGTTGGGGCCCCCAGGGGTTGGGCCCCTGGAGGTGGGGTTTGGGCCCCCAGGAGTTAGGCCCCTAGAGCTATGGTTCGGGCGCTCCTGGGTTGGGCCCCTGGAGCTGGTGTTGGGGCACCAAGGGGTTGGGCGCCTGGAACTGGTGAGGGTCCCCAGGGGTAAGGCCCCTGGAGCTATGGTTCGGGCGCTCAGGGGTTGGGCCCCTGGAGCTGGGCTCGAGGGCCCCAGGGGTTGGGCCCCTGGAGCTGGGGTTGGGGACCCAGGGGTTACGCCCCTGGAGTTGGGGTTGGGCCCCTGGAGCTGGTGAGGGGCCCCAGGGGTTAGGCCCGTGGAGCTATGGTTCGGACGCTCAGGGGTTGGGCCCCTGGAGCTGGGGTCGAGGGCCCCAGGGGTTGGGGCCCTGGAGCTGGGGTTGGGGCACCGGGGGCAACGCCCCTGGAGCTGGGGTTTGGGGCCCCAGGGGTTAGACCCCTGGAGCTATGGTTCGGGCGCTCAGGGGTTTAGCCCCTGGAGCTGGTGTTGGGGCCCCCAGGGGTTGCGCCCCTGGAACTATGGTTCGGGCTCTCTGGGGTTGGGCCCCTGGAGCTGGTGTTGGGGCTCCCAGGGGTTGGGCTCTTGGAGCTGGTGTTGGGGTCCCCAGTGGTTGGGCCCCTGTAGCTGGGGTTGGGACCCCCGGGGGTTAGACCCCTGGAGCTACGGTTCGGGCGCTCAGGGGTTGGACCCCTGGTGCTGGTGTTGGGGCATCCAGGGGTTGGGCCCCTGCAGCTGGGGTTGGGGCCCCCGGGGGTTAGGCCCCTGAAGCTATGGTTCGTTCGCTCAGGGGTTGGGCCCCTGGAGCTGGTGTTGGGGCCCTCAGGGATTAGGCCCCTGGAGCTATGGTTCTGGCGCTCAGGGATTGGGCCCCTGGAGGTGGTTTTGGGGCCCCCAGGGGTTGGGCTCCTGGAGCAGGTGTTGGGGCCCCCAGGGGTTGGGCCCCTGGAGCTGTGGTTGGGGCCCCCCGGGGGTTAGGCCCCTGGAGCTATGGTTTGGGCGCTCAGGGGTTGGGCCCCTGGAGCTGGTGTTGGGGCCCCCAGGGGTTGGGCCCCTGGAGCTATGGTTCGGGCGCTCCGGGGTTCGGCCTCTGGAATTTGTGTTGGGGCCCCCAGGGTTTGGGCTCCTGGAGCTGGTGTTGGGGCCCCCAAGGGTTGGGCCCCTGAAGCTGGTGTTGTGGCCCCCAGGGGTTGGGCCCCTGGAGCTGGGGTTGGGGCCCTCGGGGGTTAGGCCTCTGCAGCTATGGTTCGGGCGCTCAGTGGTTGGGCCCCTGGAACTGGGGTCGAGGTCCCCAGGGGTTGGGCACCTGGAGCTGGAGTTTGGGCACCAGGGGTTAGACCCCTGGAGCTATGGTTCGGGCGCTCAGGGTTTGGGCCCCTGGAGCTGGTGGTGGGGCCCCCAGGGGTTGGGCCACTGGAGCTGGGGTTGGGGCCCACAGGATTTAGGCCCCTGGATCTATGGTTCGGGCTCTCAGGGGTTGGGCCCCTGGAGCTGGTGTTGGGTCCCCCAGGGGTTAGGCCCCTGGAGCTATGGTTCGGGCGCTCAGGGGTTGGGCCGCTGGAGCTGGTGTTGGGGCCCCTGACCTAATGTGACCCCTTGCTCTCCCATCCCCCACACAGACAGTCCCGACTCCATCACAGTAATGCCCAGACATTTCACGCATGGAACAACAGTAACACTGTGTGGCCATGCAGGGTAATGCCCAGAGCATTTCCTGCATGGAGCAAGAGTGACACCGTGTGGCCACATAGGGTAGTGCACAGAGCATTTCCCCGCATGGAGCTGTGGTTCGGGCGCTCAGGGGTTGGGCCCCTGGAGCTGGAGTTGGGGCCCTCAGGGGTTGGGCCCCTGGAGGTGGGGTTTGGGCCCCCAGGGGTTGGGCCCCTGGAACTATGGTTCGGGCTCTCTGGGGTTGTGCCCCTGGAGCTGGTGTTGGGGCTCCCAGGGGTTGGGCTCTTGGAGCTGGTGTTGGGGTCCCTAGGGGTTGGGCCCCTGTAGCTGGGGTTGGGGCCCCCGGGTGTTAGACCCCTGGAGCTATGGTTCGGGCGCTCAGGGGTTGGACCCCTGGAGCTGGTGTTGGGGCCCTCAGGGATTAGGACCCTGGAGCTATGGTTCTGGTGCTCAGGGATTGGGCCCCTGGAGCTGGTTTTGGGGCCCCCAGGGGTTGGGCTCCTGGAGCAGGTGTTGGGGACCCCAGGGGTTGGGCCCCTGGAGCTGTTGTTGGGGCCCCCGGGGGTTAGGCTCCTGGAGCTATGGTTCGGGCGCTCAGGGGTTGGACCCCTGGAGCTGGTGTTGGGGCCCTCAGGGATTAGGACCCTGGAGCTATGGTTCTGGTGCTCAGGGATTGGGCCCCTGGAGCTGGTGTTGGGGCCCCCAGGGGTTGGGCCCCTGGAGGTGGGGTTTGGGCCCCCAGAAGTTAGGCCCCTAGAGCTATGGTTCGGGCTCTCAGGAGTTGGGCCCCTGGAGCTGGTGTTGGGGCCCCAAGGGGTTGGGCCCCTGGAGCTGGTGAGGGGCCCCAGGGGTTAGGCCCATGGAGCTATGGTTCGCGCGCTCAGGGGTTGGGCCTCTGGAGCTGGGGTCGAGGGCCCCAGGGATTGGGCCCCTGGAGCTGGAGTTGGGGCCCCGGGGGTTACGCCCCTGGAGCTGGGGTTGGGGCCCCCAGGGGTTAGGCCCCTGGAGCTATGGTTCGGGCGCTCAGGGGTTTGGCCCCTGGAGCTGGTGTTGGGGCCCCCAGAGGTTGGGCTCCTGGAGCTGGTGTTGGGGCCCCCAAGGGTTGGGCCCCTGAATCTGGTGTTGGGACCCCCAGGGGTTGGACCCCTGGAGCTGGGGTTGGGGCCCTCGGGGGTTAGGGCTCTGCAGCTATCGTTCGGGCGCTCAGGGGTTGGGCCCCTGGAACTGGGGTCGAGGGCCCCAGGGGTTGGGCCCCTGGAGCTGGGGTTGGGGCCCCAGGGGTTAGACCCCTGGAGCTATGGTTCGGGCGCTCAGGGTTTGGGCCCCTGGAGCTGGTGGTGGGGCCCCCAGGGGTTGGGCCCCTGGAGCTGGGGTTGGGGCCCACAGGATTTAGGCCCCTGGAGCTATGGTTTGGGCTCTCAGGGGTTGGGCCCCTGGAGCTGGTGTTGGGGCCTCCAGGGGTTAGGCCCCTGGAGCTATGGTTCGGGCGCTCAGGGGTTAGGCCGCTGGAGCTGGTGTTGGGGCCCCTGACCTAATGTCACCCCTTGTTCTCCCATCCCCCACACAGACAGTCCCGACTCCATCACAGTAATGCCCAGACATTTCACGCATGGAGCAACAGTAACACTGTGTGGCCATGCAGGGTAATGCCCAGAGCATTTCCTGCATGGAGCAAGAGTAACACCGTGTGGCCACATAGGGTAGTGCACAGAGCATTTCCCCGCATGGAGCTATGGTTCGGGAGCTCTGGGGTTGGGCCCCTGTAGCTGGTGTTGGGAGTCCCAGGGGTTGGGCCCCTGGAGCTGGTGTTGGGGTCCCAGAGGTTAAGCCCCTTGCGCTATGGTTCGGGCGCTCAGGGGTTGGGCCCTTGGAGCTGGCGTGCGGGCCCCCAGGGAATAGGCCCCTAGAGCTATGGTTTGGGCACTCTGGGGTTGGGCCCCTGGAGCTGGTGTTGGGGCCTCCAGGGGTTAGGCCCCTGGAGCTAATGTTCTCGCGCTCAAGGATTGGGCCCCTGGAGCTGGTTTTGGGGCCCCCAGGGGTTGGGCTCCTGGAGCACGTGTTGGGGCCCCCAGGGGTTGGGCCCCTGGAGCTGTGGTTGGGGCCCCCGGGGGTTAGGCCCCTGGAGCTATGGTTTGGGCGCTCAGGGGTTGGGCCCCTGGAGCTGGTGTTGGGGCCCCCAGTGGTTGGGCCCCTGGAGCTATGGTTAGGGCGCTCCAGGGTTCGGCCCCTGGAACTTGTGTTGGGGCCCCCAGGGGTTGGGCTCCTGGAGCTGGTGTTGGGGCCCCCAAGGGTTGGGCCCCTGATGCTGGTGTTGGGGCCCCCAGGGGTTGGGCCCCTGGAGCTGGAGTTGGGGCCCTCGGGGGCTAGGCCTCTGCAGCTATGGTTCGGACGCTCAGGGGTTGGGCCCCTGGAGCTGGTGTTGGGTCCTCCAGGGGTTGGGCACCTGGAGGTGGGGTTTGGGCCCCCAAGAGTTAGGCCCCTAGAGCTGTGGTTCGGGCGCTCATGGGTTGGGCCCCTGGAGCTGGTGTTGGGGCCCCCAGGGGTTGGGCCCCTGGAACTATGGTTAGGGCTCTCTGGGGTTGGGCCCCTGGAGCTGGTGTTGGGGCTCCCAGGGGTTGGGCTCTTGGAGCTGGTGTTGGGGTCCCCAGGGGTTGGGCCCCTGTAGCTGGGTTTGGGGCCCCCGGGGGTTAGACCCCTGGAGCTATGGTTCGGGCGCTCAGGGATTGGACCCCTGGAGCTGGTGTTGGGGCATCCAGGGGTTGGGCCCCTGGAGCTGGGGTTGGGGCCCCCGGGGGTTAGGCCCCTGGAGCTATGGTTCGTTCACTCAGGGGTTGGGCCCCTGGAGCTGGTGGTGGGGCCCTCAGGGATTAGGCCCCTGGAGCTATGGTTCTGGCGCTCAGGGATTGGGCCCCTGGAGCTGGTTTTGGAGCCCCCAGGGGTTGGGCTCCTGGAGCAGGTGTTGGGGCCCAGAGGGGTTGGGCCCCTGGAGCTGTGGTTGGGGCCCTCGGGGGTTAGGCCTCTGCAGCTATGGTTCGGGCGCTCAGGGGTTGGGCCCCTGGAACTGGGGTCGAGGGCCCCAGGGGTTGGGCCCCTGGAGCTCGGGTTGGGGCCCCAGGGGATAGACCCCTGGAGCTATGGTTCGGGCGCTCAGGTTTGGGCCCCTGGAGCTGGGGTCGAGGGCCCCAGGGGTTGGGCTCCTGGAGCTCGGATTGGGGCCCCGGGGGTTACGCCCCTGGAGCTGGATTTGGGGCCCCCAGGGGTTAGGCCCGTGGAGCTATGGTTCGGGCGCTCAGGGGTTTTCTCCCCTGGAGCTGGTGTTGGGGCCCCGAGGGGTTGGGCCCCTGGAAATATGGTTCGGGCTCTCTGGGGTTGGGCCCCTGGAGCTGGTGTTGGGGCTCCCAGGGGTTGGGCCCTTGGAGCTGGTGTTGGGGTCCCCAGGGGTTGGGCCCCTGTAGCTGGGGTTGGGGCCCCCGGGGGTTAGACCCCTGGAGCTATGGTTCGGGCGCTCAGGGGTTGGACCCCTGGAGCTGGTGTTGGGGCATCCAGGGGTTGGGCCCCTGGAGCTGGGGTTGTGGCCCCCGGGGGTTAGGCCCCTGGAGTTATGGTTCGTTCGCTCAGGGGTTGGGCCCCTGGAGCTGGTGTTGGGGCCCTCAGGGATTAGGCCCCTGGAGCTATGGTTCTGGCGCTCAGGGATTGGGCCCCTGGAGCTGGTTTTGGGGTCCCCAGGGGTTTGGCTCCTGGAGGAGGTGTTGGGGACCCCAGGGGTTGGGCCCCTGGAGCTGTGGTTGCGGCCCCCGGGGGCTAGGCCCCTGGAGCTATGGTTCGGGCGCTCAGGGGTTGGGCCCCTGGAGCTGGTGTTGGGGCCCCCAGGGGT
>NW_026114939.1:0-128897 GCF_025201925.1 Gopherus flavomarginatus | reverse complement strand
GGCACAGAGCATTTCCACGCATGGAGCTATGGTTCGGGAGCTCTGGGGTTGGGCCCCTGTAGCTGGTGTGGGGCCCCAGGGGTTGGGCCCCTGGAGCTGGTGTTGGGGCCCAGGGGGCCCTTAATGGTTCGGGCGCTCAGGGTTGGGCCCTGGAGCTGGCGTGGGGCCCCCAGGGAATAGGCCCCTAGAGCTATGGTTTGCTCACTCTGGGGTTCTGCCCCTGGAGCTGGTGTGGGGCTCCCAGGGGTGGGCTCCTGCAGCTGGTGTTGGGGACCCAGGGGTTAGGGCCCTGGAGCTATGGTTCAGGCGCTCAGGGGTTGGGACCCTGGAGCTGGTTTTGGGGCCTCCAGTGGTTGGGACCCTGGAGCTGCGGTTGGGGCCTCCAGGGGGTAGCCCCTGGATCTTGGTTCGGCCGCTCATGGTTGGGCCCCTGGAGCTGGTGTTGGGGCCCCAAGGGGTTGGGCCCCTGGAGCTGGTGTTGGGGACCCAGGGGTTAGGGCCCTGGAGCTATGGTTCAGGCGCTCAGGGGTTGGGCCCCTGGAGCTATGGTTCGGGCGCTCAGGGGTTGGGCCCTGGAGCTGGGGTGGAGGGCCCCAGCGGGTTGGGCCCTGGAGCTGGTGTTGGGGCCCCCAGGGATTGGGCCCCTGGAGCTATGTTTCGGGCGCTCTGGGGGTGGGCCCCTGGAGCTGGTGTTGGGGACCCAGGGTTAGGCCCGTGGAGCTATGGTTCAGGCACTCAGGGGTTGGTCCCCTGGAGCTATGGTTCGGGCGCTCAGGGGTTGGTTCCCTGGAGCTAGGGTCGAGGGCCCCAGGGGTGGGGCCCCTGGAGCTGCTGTTGGGGCCCCCAGGTTTTGAGTCCTGGAGATTGTGTTGGGTTCGCAGGGGTTGGGCCCCTGGAGCTGGGGTTGGGCCCCCCAGGGTTAGGCCCCTGGAGCTATGGTTCGGGCGCTCAGGGGTTGGGCCCCTGGAGCTGGTGTGGGGCCCCAGGGGTTGGGCCCCTGGAGCTGGGGTTGGGGCCCCCGGGGGTTGGGCCCCTAAGCTATGGTTCGGGCGCTCAGGGGTTGGGCCCCTGGAGCTGGTGTTGGGCCCCAGGGTTTAGGCCCTGGAGCTATGGTTCAGGCGCTCAGGGGTTGGGACCCTGGAGCTGGTGTTGGGGCCCTCAGGGGTTGGGCCCTGGAGCTGGGGTTGGGGCCCCGGGGGTAGGCCCCTGGAGCTATGGTTGGGGCGCTCAGGGTTGGTCCCTGGAGCTGTGTTGGGGCCCCCAGGGGTTGGGCCCTGGAGCTGGTGTGTTGGGCCCCAGGGGTTAGGCCCCTGGAGCTATGGTTCGGGCGCTCAGGGGTTGGGCCCTGGAGCTGGTGTTGGGGCCCCCAGGGGTTGGGCCCCTGGAGGTGGGGTTGGGGCCCCGGGGGTTAGGCCCCTATAGCTATGGTTCGGGCGCTCAGGGGTTGGGCCCCTGGAGCTGGTGTTGGGGCCCTCAGGGATTAGGCCCCTGGAGCTATGGTTCAGGCGCTAAGGGTTTGGGACCCTGGAGCTGGTGTTGGGGCCCCCAGGGGTTGGGCCCCTGGAGCTGGTGTTGGGGCCCCAGGGGCTAGGCCCCTGTAGCTATGGTTCGGGCGCTCAGGGATTGGGCCCCTGGAGCTGGTTTTGGGGCCCCAGGGGTTGGGCCCTTGGAGCTGGTGTTGGGGCCCCCAGGGGTTAGGCCCCTGGAGCTATGGTTCGGGCGCTCAGGGGTTGGGCCGCTGGAGCTGGTGTTGGGGCCCCTGACCTAATGTCACCCCTTGCTCTCCATCCCCCACACAGACAGTCCCGACTCCATCACAGTAATGCCCAGAGCATTTCACGCATGGAGCAACAGTAACACTGTGTGGCCATGCAGGGTAATGCCCAGAGCATTTCCTGCATGGAGCAAGAGTGACACCGTGTGGCCACATAGGGTAGTGCACAGAGCATTCCCCGCATGGAGCTATGGTTCGGGAGCTCTGGGGTTGGGCCCCTGTAGCTGGTGTTGGGACTCCCAGGGGTTGGGCCCTGGAGCTGGTGTTGGGGCCCCAGGGGTTAAGGTTCGGGCGCTCAGGGGTTGGGCCCTTGGAGCTGGCGTGCGGGCCCCCAGGGAATAGGCCCCTAGAGCTATGGTTTGCTCACTCTGGGGTTCTGCCCCTGGAGCTGGTGTTGGGGCTCCAGGGGTTGGGCTCCTGCAGCTGGTGTTGGGGACCCAGGGGTTAGGCCCCTGGAGCTATGGTTCAGGCGCTCAGGGGTTGGGACCCTGGAGCTGGTTTTGGGGCCTCCAGTGGTTGGGACCCTGGAGCTGCGGTTGGGGCCTCCAGGGGTTAGCCCCTGGATCTTTGGTTCGGCCGCTCATGGGTTGGGCCCCTGGAGCTGGTGTTGGGGCCCCAAGGGGTTGGGCCCCTGGAGCTGGTGTTGGGGACCCAGGGGTTAGGGCCCTGGAGCTATGGTTCAGGCGCTCAGGGGTTGGGCCCCTGGAGCTATGGTTCGGGCGCTCAGGGGTTGGGCCCCTGGAGCTGGGGTGGAGGGCCCCAGCGGTTGGGCCCCTGGAGCTGGTGTTGGGGCCCCAGGGATTGGGCCCCTGGAGCTATGTTTCGGGCGCTCAGGGGTTGGGCCCCTGGAGCTGGTGTTGGGGACCCAGGTTTTAGGCCCGTGGAGCTATGGTTCAGGCACTCAGGGGTTGGACCCCTGGAGCTATGGTTCGGGCGCTCAGGGGTTGGTTCCCTGGAGCTAGGGTCGAGGGCCCCAGGGGTGGGGCCCCTGGAGCTGCTGTTGGGGCCCCCAGGTTTTGAGTTCCTGGAGATTGTGTTGGGGTTCGCAGGGGTTGGGCCCCTGGAGCTGTGGTTGGGCCCCCCAGGGTTTAGGCCCCTGGAGCTATGGTTCGGGGTCTCAGGGGTTGGGCCCCTGGAGCTGGTGTTGGGGCCCCAGGGGTTAAGGTTCGGGCGCTCAGGGGTTGGGCCCTTGGAGCTGCGTGCGGGCCCCCAGGGAATAGGCCCCTGGAGCTATGGTTGCTCACTCTGGGGTTCTGCCCCTGGAGCTGGTGTTGGGGCTCCCAGGGGTTGGGCTCCTGCAGCTGGTGTTGGGGACCCAGGGGTTAGGCCCCTGGAGCTATGGTTCAGGCGCTCAGGGGTTGGGACCCTGGAGCTGGGTTTGGGGCCCCAGTGGTTGGGACCCTGGAGCTGCGGTTGGGGCCCCCAGGGGTTAGCCCCTGGAGCTTTGGTTCGGCCGCTCAGGGGTTGGGCCCCTGGAGCTGGTGTTGGGGCCCCAAGGGGTTGGGCCCCTGGAGCTGGTGTTGGGGACCCAGGGGTTAGGGCCCTGGAGCTATGGTTCAGGCGCTCAGGGGTTGGGCCCCTGGAGCTATGGTTCGGGCGCTCAGGGGTTGGGCCCCTGGAGCTGGGGTGGGGGCCCCAGGGTTTGGCCCCTGGAGCTGGTGTTGGGGCCCCCAGGGGTTGGGCCCCTGGAGCTATGTTTCGGGCGCTCTGGGTTGGGCCCCTGGAGCTGGTGTTGGGGACCCAGGTTTTAGGCCCGTGGAGCTATGGTTCAGGCACTCAGGGGTTGGACCCCTGGAGCTATGGTTCGGGCGCTCAGGGTTGGTTCCCTGGAGCTAGGGTCGAGGGCCCCAGGGGTGGGGCCCCTGGAGCTGCTGTTGGGGCCCCAGGTTTTGAGTTCCTGGAGATTGTGTTGGGGTTCGCAGGGGTTGGGCCCCTGGAGCTGTGGTTGGGCCCCCCAGGTTTAGGCCCCTGGAGCTATGGTTCGGGCGCTCAGGGGTTGGGCCCCTGGAGCTGGTGTTGGGGCCCCCGGGGTTAAGGTTCGGGCGCTCAGGGGTTGGGCCCTTGGAGCTGGCGTGCGGGCCCCCAGGGAATAGGCCCCTAGAGCTATGGTTTGCTCACTCTGGGGTTCTGCCCCTGGAGCTGGTGTTGGGGCTCCCAGGGGTTGGGCTCCTGCAGCTGGTGTTGGGGACCCAGGGGTTAGGCCCCTGGAGCTATGGTTCAGGCGCTCAGGGGTTGGGACCCTGGAGCTGGTTTTGGGGCCTCCAGTGGTTGGGACCCTGGAGCTGCGGTTGGGGCCTCCAGGGGTTAGCCCCTGGATCTTTGGTTCGGCCGCTCATTGGTTGGGCCCCTGGAGCTGGTGTTGGGGCCCCAAGGGGTTGGGCCCCTGGAGCTGGTGTTGGGGACCCAGGGGTTAGGGCCCTGGAGCTATGGTTCAGGCGCTCAGGGGTTGGGCCCCTGGAGCTATGGTTCGGGCGCTCAGGGGTTGGGCCCCTGGAGCTGGGGTGGAGGGCCCCAGCGGTTGGGCCCCTGGAGCTGGTGTTGGGGCCCCCAGGGATTGGGCCCCTGGAGCTATGTTTCGGGCGCTCTGGGGTTGGGCCCCTGGAGCTGGTGTTGGGGACCCAGGTTTTAGGCCCGTGGAGCTATGGTTCAGGCACTCAGGGGTTGGACCCCTGGAGCTATGGTTCGGGCGCTCAGGGGTTGGTTCCCTGGAGCTAGGGTCGAGGGCCCCAGGGGTGGGGCCCCTGGAGCTGCTGTTGGGGCCCCCAGGTTTTGAGTTCCTGGAGATTGTGTTGGGGTTCGCAGGGGTTGGGCCCCTGGAGCTGTGGTTGGGCCCCCCAGGGTTTAGGCCCCTGGAGCTATGGTTCGGGCGCTCAGGGGTTGGGCCCCTGGAGCTGGTGTTGGGGCCCCCAGGGGTTGGGCCCCTGGAGGTGGGGTTGGGGCCCCCGGGGGTTAGGCCCCTATAGCTATGGTTCGGGCGCTCAGGGGTTGGGCCCCTGGAGCTGGTGTTGGGGCCCTCAGGGATTAGGCCCCTGGAGCTATGGTTCAGGCGCTAAGGGTTTGGGACCCTGGAGCTGGTGTTGGGGCCCCCAGGGGTTGGGCCCCTGGAGCTGGTGTTGGGGCCCCAGGGGCTAGGCCCCTGTAGCTATGGTTCGGGCGCTCAGGGATTGGGCCCCTGGAGCTGGTTTTGGGGCCCCCAGGGGTTGGGCCCTTGGAGCTGGTGTTGGGGCCCCCAGGGGTTAGGCCCCTGGAGCTATGGTTCGGGCGCTCAGGGGTTGGGCCGCTGGAGCTGGTGTTGGGGCCCCTGACCTAATGTCACCCCTTGCTCTCCCATCCCCCACACAGACAGTCCCGACTCCATCACAGTAATGCCCAGAGCATTTCACGCATGGAGCAACAGTAACACTGTGTGGCCATGCAGGGTAATGCCCAGAGCATTTCCTGCATGGAGCAAGAGTGACACCGTGTGGCCACATAGGGTAGTGCACAGAGCATTTCCCCGCATGGAGCTATGGTTCGGGAGCTCTGGGGTTGGGCCCCTGTAGCTGGTGTTGGGACTCCCAGGGGTTGGGCCCCTGGAGCTGGTGTTGGGGCCCCAGGGGTTAAGGTTCGGGCGCTCAGGGGTTGGGCCCTTGGAGCTGGCGTGCGGGCCCCCAGGGAATAGGCCCCTAGAGCTATGGTTTGCTCACTCTGGGGTTCTGCCCCTGGAGCTGGTGTTGGGGCTCCCAGGGGTTGGGCTCCTGCAGCTGGTGTTGGGGACCCAGGGGTTAGGCCCCTGGAGCTATGGTTCAGGCGCTCAGGGGTTGGGACCCTGGAGCTGGTTTTGGGGCCTCCAGTGGTTGGGACCCTGGAGCTGCGGTTGGGGCCTCCAGGGGTTAGCCCCTGGATCTTTGGTTCGGCCGCTCATTGGTTGGGCCCCTGGAGCTGGTGTTGGGGCCCCAAGGGGTTGGGCCCCTGGAGCTGGTGTTGGGGACCCAGGGGTTAGGGCCCTGGAGCTATGGTTCAGGCGCTCAGGGGTTGGGCCCCTGGAGCTGGGGTGGAGGGCCCCAGCGGTTGGGCCCCTGGAGCTGGTGTTGGGGCCCCCAGGGATTGGGCCCCTGGAGCTATGTTTCGGGCGCTCTGGGGTTGGGCCCCTGGAGCTGGTGTTGGGGACCCAGGTTTTAGGCCCGTGGAGCTATGGTTCAGGCACTCAGGGGTTGGACCCCTGGAGCTATGGTTCGGGCGCTCAGGGGTTGGTTCCCTGGAGCTAGGGTCGAGGGCCCCAGGGGTGGGGCCCCTGGAGCTGCTGTTGGGGCCCCCAGGTTTTGAGTTCCTGGAGATTGTGTTGGGGTTCGCAGGGGTTGGGCCCCTGGAGCTGTGGTTGGGCCCCCCAGGGTTTAGGCCCCTGGAGCTATGGTTCGGGCGCTCAGGGGTTGGGCCCCTGGAGCTGGTGTTGGGGCCCCCAGGGGTTGGGCCCCTGGAGGTGGGGTTGGGGCCCCCGGGGGTTAGGCCCCTATAGCTATGGTTCGGGCGCTCAGGGGTTGGGCCCCTGGAGCTGGTGTTGGGGCCCTCAGGGATTAGGCCCCTGGAGCTATGGTTCAGGCGCTAAGGGTTTGGGACCCTGGAGCTGGTGTTGGGGCCCCCAGGGGTTGGGCCCCTGGAGCTGGTGTTGGGGCCCCAGGGGCTAGGCCCCTGTAGCTATGGTTCGGGCGCTCAGGGATTGGGCCCCTGGAGCTGGTTTTGGGGCCCCCAGGGGTTGGGCCCTTGGAGCTGGTGTTGGGGCCCCCAGGGGTTAGGCCCCTGGAGCTATGGTTCGGGCGCTCAGGGGTTGGGCCGCTGGAGCTGGTGTTGGGGCCCCTGACCTAATGTCACCCCTTGCTCTCCCATCCCCCACACAGACAGTCCCGACTCCATCACAGTAATGCCCAGAGCATTTCACGCATGGAGCAACAGTAACACTGTGTGGCCATGCAGGGTAATGCCCAGAGCATTTCCTGCATGGAGCAAGAGTGACACCGTGTGGCCACATAGGGTAGTGCACAGAGCATTTCCCCGCATGGAGCTATGGTTCGGGAGCTCTGGGGTTGGGCCCCTGTAGCTGGTGTTGGGACTCCCAGGGGTTGGGCCCCTGGAGCTGGTGTTGGGGCCCCAGGGGTTAAGGTTCGGGCGCTCAGGGGTTGGGCCCTTGGAGCTGGCGTGCGGGCCCCCAGGGAATAGGCCCCTAGAGCTATGGTTTGCTCACTCTGGGGTTCTGCCCCTGGAGCTGGTGTTGGGGCTCCCAGGGGTTGGGCTCCTGCAGCTGGTGTTGGGGACCCAGGGGTTAGGCCCCTGGAGCTATGGTTCAGGCGCTCAGGGGTTGGGACCCTGGAGCTGGTTTTGGGGCCTCCAGTGGTTGGGACCCTGGAGCTGCGGTTGGGGCCTCCAGGGGTTAGCCCCTGGATCTTTGGTTCGGCCGCTCATTGGTTGGGCCCCTGGAGCTGGTGTTGGGGCCCCAAGGGGTTGGGCCCCTGGAGCTGGTGTTGGGGACCCAGGGGTTAGGGCCCTGGAGCTATGGTTCAGGCGCTCAGGGGTTGGGCCCCTGGAGCTATGGTTCGGGCGCTCAGGGGTTGGGCCCCTGGAGCTGGGGTGGAGGGCCCCAGCGGTTGGGCCCCTGGAGCTGGTGTTGGGGCCCCCAGGGATTGGGCCCCTGGAGCTATGTTTCGGGCGCTCTGGGGTTGGGCCCCTGGAGCTGGTGTTGGGGACCCAGGTTTTAGGCCCGTGGAGCTATGGTTCAGGCACTCAGGGGTTGGACCCCTGGAGCTATGGTTCGGGCGCTCAGGGGTTGGTTCCCTGGAGCTAGGGTCGAGGGCCCCAGGGGTGGGGCCCCTGGAGCTGCTGTTGGGGCCCCCAGGTTTTGAGTTCCTGGAGATTGTGTTGGGGTTCGCAGGGGTTGGGCCCCTGGAGCTGTGGTTGGGCCCCCCAGGGTTTAGGCCCCTGGAGCTATGGTTCGGGCGCTCAGGGGTTGGGCCCCTGGAGCTGGTGTTGGGGCCCCAGGGGTTAAGGTTCGGGCGCTCAGGGGTTGGGCCCTTGGAGCTGGCGTGCGGGCCCCAGGGAATAGGCCCCTAGAGCTATGGTTTGCTCACTCTGGGGTTCTGCCCCTGGAGCTGGTGTTGGGCTCCCAGGGGTTGGGCTCCTGCAGCTGGTGTTGGGGACCCAGGGGTTAGGCCCCTGGAGCTATGGTTCAGGCGCTCAGGGGTTGGGACCCTGGAGCTGGTTTTGGGGCCTCCAGTGGTTGGGACCCTGGAGCTGCGGTTGGGGCCTCCAGGGGTTAGCCCCTGGATCTTTGGTTCGGCCGCTCATTGGTTGGGCCCCTGGAGCTGGTGTTGGGGCCCCAAGGGGTTGGGCCCCTGGAGCTGGTGTTGGGGACCCAGGGGTTAGGGCCCTGGAGCTATGGTTCAGGCGCTCAGGGGTTGGGCCCCTGGAGCTATGGTTCGGGCGCTCAGGGGTTGGGCCCCTGGAGCTGGGGTGGAGGGCCCCAGCGGTTGGGCCCCTGGAGCTGGTGTTGGGGCCCCCAGGGATTGGGCCCCTGGAGCTATGTTTCGGGCGCTCTGGGGTTGGGCCCCTGGAGCTGGTGTTGGGGACCCAGGTTTTAGGCCCGTGGAGCTATGGTTCAGGCACTCAGGGGTTGGACCCCTGGAGCTATGGTTCGGGCGCTCAGGGGTTGGTTCCCTGGAGCTAGGGTCGAGGGCCCCAGGGGTGGGGCCCCTGGAGCTGCTGTTGGGGCCCCCAGGTTTTGAGTTCCTGGAGATTGTGTTGGGGTTCGCAGGGGTTGGGCCCCTGGAGCTGTGGTTGGGCCCCCCAGGGTTTAGGCCCCTGGAGCTATGGTTCGGGCGCTCAGGGGTTGGGCCCCTGGAGCTGGTGTTGGGGCCCCCAGGGGTTGGGCCCCTGGAGGTGGGGTTGGGGCCCCGGGGGTTAGGCCCCTATAGCTATGGTTCGGGCGCTCAGGGGTTGGGCCCCTGGAGCTGGTGTTGGGGCCCTCAGGGATTAGGCCCCTGGAGCTATGGTTCAGGCGCTAAGGGTTTGGGACCCTGGAGCTGGTGTTGGGGCCCCCAGGGGTTGGGCCCCTGGAGCTGGTGTTGGGGCCCCAGGGGCTAGGCCCCTGTAGCTATGGTTCGGGCGCTCAGGGATTGGGCCCCTGGAGCTGGTTTTGGGGCCCCCAGGGGTTGGGCCCTTGGAGCTGGTGTTGGGGCCCCCAGGGGTTAGGCCCCTGGAGCTATGGTTCGGGCGCTCAGGGGTTGGGCCGCTGGAGCTGGTGTTGGGGCCCCTGACCTAATGTCACCCCTTGCTCTCCCATCCCCCACACAGACAGTCCCGACTCCATCACAGTAATGCCCAGAGCATTTCACGCATGGAGCAACAGTAACACTGTGTGGCCATGCAGGGTAATGCCCAGAGCATTTCCTGCATGGAGCAAGAGTGACACCGTGTGGCCACATAGGGTAGTGCACAGAGCATTTCCCCGCATGGAGCTATGGTTCGGGAGCTCTGGGGTTGGGCCCCTGTAGCTGGTGTTGGGACTCCCAGGGGTTGGGCCCCTGGAGCTGGTGTTGGGGCCCCAGGGGTTAAGGTTCGGGCGCTCAGGGGTTGGGCCCTTGGAGCTGGCGTGCGGGCCCCCAGGGAATAGGCCCCTAGAGCTATGGTTTGCTCACTCTGGGGTTCTGCCCCTGGAGCTGGTGTTGGGGCTCCCAGGGGTTGGGCTCCTGCAGCTGGTGTTGGGGACCCAGGGGTTAGGCCCCTGGAGCTATGGTTCAGGCGCTCAGGGGTTGGGACCCTGGAGCTGGTTTTGGGGCCTCCAGTGGTTGGGACCCTGGAGCTGCGGTTGGGGCCTCCAGGGGTTAGCCCCTGGATCTTTGGTTCGGCCGCTCATTGGTTGGGCCCCTGGAGCTGGTGTTGGGGCCCCAAGGGGTTGGGCCCCTGGAGCTGGTGTTGGGGACCCAGGGGTTAGGGCCCTGGAGCTATGGTTCAGGCGCTCAGGGGTTGGGCCCCTGGAGCTGGGGTGGAGGGCCCCAGCGGTTGGGCCCCTGGAGCTGGTGTTGGGGCCCCCAGGGATTGGGCCCCTGGAGCTATGTTTCGGGCGCTCTGGGGTTGGGCCCCTGGAGCTGGTGTTGGGGACCCAGGTTTTAGGCCCGTGGAGCTATGGTTCAGGCACTCAGGGGTTGGACCCCTGGAGCTATGGTTCGGGCGCTCAGGGGTTGGTTCCCTGGAGCTAGGGTCGAGGGCCCCAGGGGTGGGGCCCCTGGAGCTGCTGTTGGGGCCCCCAGGTTTTGAGTTCCTGGAGATTGTGTTGGGGTTCGCAGGGGTTGGGCCCCTGGAGCTGTGGTTGGGCCCCCCAGGGTTTAGGCCCCTGGAGCTATGGTTCGGGCGCTCAGGGGTTGGGCCCCTGGAGCTGGTGTTGGGGCCCCCAGGGGTTGGGCCCCTGGAGGTGGGGTTGGGGCCCCCGGGGGTTAGGCCCCTATAGCTATGGTTCGGGCGCTCAGGGGTTGGGCCCCTGGAGCTGGTGTTGGGGCCCTCAGGGATTAGGCCCCTGGAGCTATGGTTCAGGCGCTAAGGGTTTGGGACCCTGGAGCTGGTGTTGGGGCCCCCAGGGGTTGGGCCCCTGGAGCTGGTGTTGGGGCCCCAGGGGCTAGGCCCCTGTAGCTATGGTTCGGGCGCTCAGGGATTGGGCCCCTGGAGCTGGTTTTGGGGCCCCCAGGGGTTGGGCCCTTGGAGCTGGTGTTGGGGCCCCCAGGGGTTAGGCCCCTGGAGCTATGGTTCGGGCGCTCAGGGGTTGGGCCGCTGGAGCTGGTGTTGGGGCCCCTGACCTAATGTCACCCCTTGCTCTCCCATCCCCCACACAGACAGTCCCGACTCCATCACAGTAATGCCCAGAGCATTTCACGCATGGAGCAACAGTAACACTGTGTGGCCATGCAGGGTAATGCCCAGAGCATTTCCTGCATGGAGCAAGAGTGACACCGTGTGGCCACATAGGGTAGTGCACAGAGCATTTCCCCGCATGGAGCTATGGTTCGGGAGCTCTGGGGTTGGGCCCCTGTAGCTGGTGTTGGGACTCCCAGGGGTTGGGCCCCTGGAGCTGGTGTTGGGGCCCCAGGGGTTAAGGTTCGGGCGCTCAGGGGTTGGGCCCTTGGAGCTGGCGTGCGGGCCCCCAGGGAATAGGCCCCTAGAGCTATGGTTTGCTCACTCTGGGGTTCTGCCCCTGGAGCTGGTGTTGGGGCTCCCAGGGGTTGGGCTCCTGCAGCTGGTGTTGGGGACCCAGGGGTTAGGCCCCTGGAGCTATGGTTCAGGCGCTCAGGGGTTGGGACCCTGGAGCTGGTTTTGGGGCCTCCAGTGGTTGGGACCCTGGAGCTGCGGTTGGGGCCTCCAGGGGTTAGCCCCTGGATCTTTGGTTCGGCCGCTCATTGGTTGGGCCCCTGGAGCTGGTGTTGGGGCCCCAAGGGGTTGGGCCCCTGGAGCTGGTGTTGGGGACCCAGGGGTTAGGGCCCTGGAGCTATGGTTCAGGCGCTCAGGGGTTGGGCCCCTGGAGCTATGGTTCGGGCGCTCAGGGGTTGGGCCCCTGGAGCTGGGGTGGAGGGCCCCAGCGGTTGGGCCCCTGGAGCTGGTGTTGGGGCCCCCAGGGATTGGGCCCCTGGAGCTATGTTTCGGGCGCTCTGGGGTTGGGCCCCTGGAGCTGGTGTTGGGGACCCAGGTTTTAGGCCCGTGGAGCTATGGTTCAGGCACTCAGGGGTTGGACCCCTGGAGCTATGGTTCGGGCGCTCAGGGGTTGGTTCCCTGGAGCTAGGGTCGAGGGCCCCAGGGGTGGGGCCCCTGGAGCTGCTGTTGGGGCCCCCAGGTTTTGAGTTCCTGGAGATTGTGTTGGGGTTCGCAGGGGTTGGGCCCCTGGAGCTGTGGTTGGGCCCCCCAGGGTTTAGGCCCCTGGAGCTATGGTTCGGGCGCTCAGGGGTTGGGCCCCTGGAGCTGGTGTTGGGGCCCCAGGGGTTAAGGTTCGGGCGCTCAGGGGTTGGGCCCTTGGAGCTGGCGTGCGGGCCCCCAGGGAATAGGCCCCTGGAGCTATGGTTTGCTCACTCTGGGGTTGGCCCCTGGAGCTGGTGTTGGGGCTCCCAGGGGTTGGGCCCCTGGAGCTGGTGTTGGGGACCCAGGGGTTAGGCCCCTGGAGCTATGGTTCAGGCGCTCAGGGGTTGGGACCCTGGAGCTGGTTTTGGGGCCTCCAGGGGTTGGGACCCTGGAGCTGCGGTTGGGGCCTCCAGGGGTTAGCCCCTGGAGCTTTGGTTCGGGCGCTCATTGGTTGGGCCCCTGGAGCTGGTGTTGGGGCCCCAAGGGGTTGGGCCCCTGGAGCTGGTGTTGGGGACCCAGGGGTTAGGGCCCTGGAGCTATGGTTCAGGCGCTCAGGGGTTGGGCCCCTGGAGCTATGGTTCGGGCGCTCAGGGGTTGGGCCCCTGGAGCTGGGGTGGGGGCCCCAGCGGTTGGGCCCCTGGAGCTGGTGTTGGGGCCCCCAGGGATTGGGCCCCTGGAGCTATGTTTCGGGCGCTCTGGGGTTGGGCCCCTGGAGCTGGTGTTGGGGACCCAGGTTTTAGGCCCGTGGAGCTATGGTTCAGGCACTCAGGGGTTGGACCCCTGGAGCTATGGTTCGGGCGCTCAGGGGTTGGTTCCCTGGAGCTAGGGTCGAGGGCCCCAGGGGGGGCCCCTGGAGCTGCTGTTGGGGCCCCCAGGTTTTGAGTTCCTGGAGATTGTGTTGGGGTTCGCAGGGGTTGGGCCCCTGGAGCTGTGGTTGGGCCCCCGGGGTTTAGGCCCCTGGAGCTATGGTTCGGGCGCTCAGGGGTTGGGCCCCTGGAGCTGGTGTTGGGGCCCCCAGGGGTTGGGCCCCTGGAGCTGGTGTTGGGGCCCCCGGGGTTTAGGCCCCTGGAGCTATGGTTCGGGCGCTCAGGGGTTGGGCCCCTGGAGCTGGTGTTGGGGACCCAGGTTTTAGGCCCGTGGAGCTATGGTTCAGGAACTCAGGGGTTGGACCCCTGGAGCTATGGTTCGGGCGCTCAGGGGTTGGTTCCCTGGAGCTAGGGTCGAGGGCCCCAGGGGTGGGGCCCCTGGAGCTGCTGTTGGGGCCCCCAGGTTTTGAGTTCCTGGAGATTGTGTTGGGGTTCGCAGGGGTTGGGCCCCTGGAGCTGTGGTTGGGCCCCCCAGGGTTTAGGCCCCTGGAGCTATGGTTCGGGCGCTCAGGGGTTGGGCCCCTGGAGCTGGTGTTGGGGCCCCCAGGGGTTGGGCCCCTGGAGGTGGGGTTGGGGCCCCCGGGGGTTAGGCCCCTATAGCTATGTTTCGGGCGCTCAGGGGTTGGGCCCCTGGAGCTGGTGTTGGGGCCCCCAGGGGTTGGGCCCCTGGAGCTGGTGTTGGGGCCCCAGGGGCTAGGCCCCTGTAGCTATGGTTCGGGCGCTCAGGGATTGGGCCCCTGGAGCTGGTTTTGGGGCCCCCAGGGGTTGGGCCCTTGGAGCTGGTGTTGGGCCCCCAGGGGTTAGGCCCCTGGAGCTATGGTTCGGGCGCTCAGGGGTTGGGCCGCTGGAGCTGGTGTTGGGGCCCCTGACCTAATGTCACCCCTTGCTCTCCCATCCCCCACACAGACAGTCCCGACTCCATCACAGTAATGCCCAGAGCATTTCACGCATGGAGCAACAGTAACACTGTGTGGCCATGCAGGGTAATGCCCAGAGCATTTCCTGCATGGAGCAAGAGTGACACCGTGTGGCCACATAGGGTAGTGCACAGAGCATTTCCCCGCATGGAGCTATGGTTCGGGAGCTCTGGGGTTGGGCCCCTGTAGCTGGTGTTGGGACTCCCAGGGGTTGGGCCCCTGGAGCTGGTGTTGGGGCCCCAGGGGTTAAGGTTCGGGCGCTCAGGGGTTGGGCCCTTGGAGCTGGCGTGCGGGCCCCCAGGGAATAGGCCCCTAGAGCTATGGTTTGCTCACTCTGGGGTTCTGCCCCTGGAGCTGGTGTTGGGGCTCCCAGGGGTTGGGCTCCTGCAGCTGGTGTTGGGGACCCAGGGGTTAGGCCCCTGGAGCTATGGTTCAGGCGCTCAGGGGTTGGGACCCTGGAGCTGGTTTTGGGGCCTCCAGTGGTTGGGACCCTGGAGCTGCGGTTGGGGCCTCCAGGGGTTAGCCCCTGGATCTTTGGTTCGGCCGCTCATTGGTTGGGCCCCTGGAGCTGGTGTTGGGGCCCCAAGGGGTTGGGCCCCTGGAGCTGGTGTTGGGGACCCAGGGGTTAGGGCCCTGGAGCTATGGTTCAGGCGCTCAGGGGTTGGGCCCCTGGAGCTATGGTTCGGGCGCTCAGGGGTTGGGCCCCTGGAGCTGGGGTGGAGGGCCCCAGCGGTTGGGCCCCTGGAGCTGGTGTTGGGGCCCCCAGGGATTGGGCCCCTGGAGCTATGTTTCGGGCGCTCTGGGGTTGGGCCCCTGGAGCTGGTGTTGGGGACCCAGGTTTTAGGCCCGTGGAGCTATGGTTCAGGCACTCAGGGGTTGGACCCCTGGAGCTATGGTTCGGGCGCTCAGGGGTTGGTTCCCTGGAGCTAGGGTCGAGGGCCCCAGGGGTGGGGCCCCTGGAGCTGCTGTTGGGGCCCCCAGGTTTTGAGTTCCTGGAGATTGTGTTGGGGTTCGCAGGGGTTGGGCCCCTGGAGCTGTGTTTGGGCCCCCCAGGGTTTAGGCCCCTGGAGCTATGGTTCGGGTGCTCAGGGGTTGGGCCCCTGGAGCTGGTGTTGGGGCCCCAGGGTTAAGGTTTGGGCGCTCAGGGGTTGGGCCCTTGGAGCTGGCGTGCGGGCCCCCAGGGAATAGGCCCCTAGAGCTATGGTTTGCTCACTCTGGGGTTCTGCCCCTGGAGCTGGTGTTGGGGCTCCCAGGGGTTGGGCTCCTGCAGCTGGTGTTGGGGACCCAGGGGTTAGGCCCCTGGAGCTATGGTTCAGGCGCTCAGGGGTTGGGACCCTGGAGCTGGTTTTGGGGCCTCCAGTGGTTGGGACCCTGGAGCTGCGGTTGGGGCCTCCAGGGGTTAGCCCCTGGATCTTTGGTTCGGCCGCTCATTGGTTGGGCCCCTGGAGCTGGTGTTGGGGCCCCAAGGGGTTGGGCCCCTGGAGCTGGTGTTGGGGACCCAGGGGTTAGGGCCCTGGAGCTATGGTTCAGGCGCTCAGGGGTTGGGCCCCTGGAGCTATGGTTCGGGCGCTCAGGGGTTGGGCCCCTGGAGCTGGGGTGGAGGCCCCCAGCGGTTGGGCCCCTGGAGCTGGTGTTGGGGCCCCCAGGGATTGGGCCCCTGGAGCTATGTTTCGGGCGCTCTGGGGTTGGGCCCCTGGAGCTGGTGTTGGGGACCCAGGTTTTAGGCCCGTGGAGCTATGGTTCAGGCACTCAGGGGTTGGACCCCTGGAGCTATGGTTCGGGCGCTCAGGGGTTGGTTCCCTGGAGCTAGGGTCGAGGGCCCCAGGGGTGGGGCCCCTGGAGCTGCTGTTGGGGCCCCCAGGTTTTGAGTTCCTGGAGATTGTGTTGGGGTTCGCAGGGGTTGGGCCCCTGGAGCTGTGGTTGGGCCCCCCAGGGTTTAGGCCCCTGGAGCTATGGTTCGGGCGCTCAGGGGTTGGGCCCCTGGAGCTGGTGTTGGGGCCCCCAGGGGTTGGGCCCCTGGAGGTGGGGTTGGGGCCCCCGGGGGTTAGGCCCCTATAGCTATGGTTCGGGCGCTCAGGGGTTGGGCCCCTGGAGCTGGTGTTGGGGCCCTCAGGGATTAGGGCCCTGGAGCTATGGTTCAGGCGCTAAGGGTTTGGGACCCTGGAGCTGGTGTTGGGGCCCCCAGGGGTTGGGCCCCTGGAGCTGGTGTTGGGGCCCCAGGGGCTAGGCCCCTGTAGCTATGGTTCGGGCGCTCAGGGATTGGGCCCCTGGAGCTGGTTTTGGGGCCCCCAGGGGTTGGGCCCTTGGAGCTGGTGTTGGGGCCCCCAGGGGTTAGGCCCCTGGAGCTATGGTTCGGGCGCTCAGGGGTTGGGCCGCTGGAGCTGGTGTTGGGGCCCCTGACCTAATGTCACCCCTTGCTCTCCCATCCCCCACACAGACAGTCCCGACTCCATCACAGTAATGCCCAGAGCATTTCACGCATGGAGCAACAGTAACACTGTGTGGCCATGCAGGGTAATGCCCAGAGCATTTCCTGCATGGAGCAAGAGTGACACCGTGTGGCCACATAGGGTAGTGCACAGAGCATTTCCCCGCATGGAGCTATGGTTCGGGAGCTCTGGGGTTGGGCCCCTGTAGCTGGTGTTGGGACTCCCAGGGGTTGGGCCCCTGGAGCTGGTGTTGGGGCCCCAGGGGTTAAGGTTCGGGCGCTCAGGGGTTGGGCCCTTGGAGCTGGCGTGCGGGCCCCCAGGGAATAGGCCCCTAGAGCTATGGTTTGCTCACTCTGGGGTTCTGCCCCTGGAGCTGGTGTTGGGGCTCCCAGGGGTTGGGCTCCTGCAGCTGGTGTTGGGGACCCAGGGGTTAGGCCCCTGGAGCTATGGTTCAGGCGCTCAGGGGTTGGGACCCTGGAGCTGGTTTTGGGGCCTCCAGTGGTTGGGACCCTGGAGCTGCGGTTGGGGCCTCCAGGGGTTAGCCCCTGGATCTTTGGTTCGGCCGCTCATTGGTTGGGCCCCTGGAGCTGGTGTTGGGGCCCCAAGGGGTTGGGCCCCTGGAGCTGGTGTTGGGGACCCAGGGGTTAGGGCCCTGGAGCTATGGTTCAGGCGCTCAGGGGTTGGGCCCCTGGAGCTATGGTTCGGGCGCTCAGGGGTTGGGCCCCTGGAGCTGGTGTTGGGGCCCCCAGGGATTGGGCCCCTGGAGCTATGTTTCGGGCGCTCTGGGGTTGGGCCCCTGGAGCTGGTGTTGGGGACCCAGGTTTTAGGCCCGTGGAGCTATGGTTCAGGCACTCAGGGGTTGGACCCCTGGAGCTATGGTTCGGGCGCTCAGGGGTTGGTTCCCTGGAGCTAGGGTCGAGGGCCCCAGGGGTGGGGCCCCTGGAGCTGCTGTTGGGGCCCCCAGGTTTTGAGTTCCTGGAGATTGTGTTGGGGTTCGCAGGGGTTGGGCCCCTGGAGCTGTGGTTGGGCCCCCCAGGGTTTAGGCCCCTGGAGCTATGGTTCGGGCGCTCAGGGGTTGGGCCCCTGGAGCTGGTGTTGGGGCCCCCAGGGGTTGGGCCCCTGGAGGTGGGGTTGGGGCCCCCGGGGGTTAGGCCCCTATAGCTATGGTTCGGGCGCTCAGGGGTTGGGCCCCTGGAGCTGGTGTTGGGGCCCTCAGGGATTAGGGCCCTGGAGCTATGGTTCAGGCGCTAAGGGTTTGGGACCCTGGAGCTGGTGTTGGGGCCCCCAGGGGTTGGGCCCCTGGAGCTGGTGTTGGGGCCCCAGGGGCTAGGCCCCTGTAGCTATGGTTCGGGCGCTCAGGGATTGGGCCCCTGGAGCTGGTTTTGGGGCCCCCAGGGGTTGGGCCCTTGGAGCTGGTGTTGGGGCCCCCAGGGGTTAGGCCCCTGGAGCTATGGTTCGGGCGCTCAGGGGTTGGGCCGCTGGAGCTGGTGTTGGGGCCCCTGACCTAATGTCACCCCTTGCTCTCCCATCCCCCACACAGACAGTCCCGACTCCATCACAGTAATGCCCAGAGCATTTCACGCATGGAGCAACAGTAACACTGTGTGGCCATGCAGGGTAATGCCCAGAGCATTTCCTGCATGGAGCAAGAGTGACACCGTGTGGCCACATAGGGTAGTGCACAGAGCATTTCCCCGCATGGAGCTATGGTTCGGGAGCTCTGGGGTTGGGCCCCTGTAGCTGGTGTTGGGACTCCCAGGGGTTGGGCCCCTGGAGCTGGTGTTGGGGCCCCAGGGGTTAAGGTTCGGGCGCTCAGGGGTTGGGCCCTTGGAGCTGGCGTGCGGGCCCCCAGGGAATAGGCCCCTAGAGCTATGGTTTGCTCACTCTGGGGTTCTGCCCCTGGAGCTGGTGTTGGGGCTCCCAGGGGTTGGGCTCCTGCAGCTGGTGTTGGGGACCCAGGGGTTAGGCCCCTGGAGCTATGGTTCAGGCGCTCAGGGGTTGGGACCCTGGAGCTGGTTTTGGGGCCTCCAGTGGTTGGGACCCTGGAGCTGCGGTTGGGGCCTCCAGGGGTTAGCCCCTGGATCTTTGGTTCGGCCGCTCATTGGTTGGGCCCCTGGAGCTGGTGTTGGGGCCCCAAGGGGTTGGGCCCCTGGAGCTGGTGTTGGGGACCCAGGGGTTAGGGCCCTGGAGCTATGGTTCAGGCGCTCAGGGGTTGGGCCCCTGGAGCTATGGTTCGGGCGCTCAGGGGTTGGGCCCCTGGAGCTGGGGTGGAGGGCCCCAGCGGTTGGGCCCCTGGAGCTGGTGTTGGGGCCCCCAGGGATTGGGCCCCTGGAGCTATGTTTCGGGCGCTCTGGGGTTGGGCCCCTGGAGCTGGTGTTGGGGACCCAGGTTTTAGGCCCGTGGAGCTATGGTTCAGGCACTCAGGGGTTGGACCCCTGGAGCTATGGTTCGGGCGCTCAGGGGTTGGTTCCCTGGAGCTAGGGTCGAGGGCCCCAGGGGTGGGGCCCCTGGAGCTGCTGTTGGGGCCCCCAGGTTTTGAGTTCCTGGAGATTGTGTTGGGGTTCGCAGGGGTTGGGCCCCTGGAGCTGTGGTTGGGCCCCCCAGGGTTTAGGCCCCTGGAGCTATGGTTCGGGCGCTCAGGGGTTGGGCCCCTGGAGCTGGTGTTGGGGCCCCAGGGGTTAAGGTTCGGGCGCTCAGGGGTTGGGCCCCTGGAGCTGGTGTTGGGGCCCCCAGGGGTTGGGCCCCTGGAGCTGGGGTTGGGGCCCCCGGGGTTAGGCCCCTGGAGCTATGGTTCGGGCGCTCAGGGGTTGGGCCCCTGGAGCTGGTGTTGGGGCCCTCAGGGATTAGGCCCCTGGAGCTATGGTTCAGGCGCTAAGGGTTTGGGACCCTGGAGCTGGTGTTGGGGCCCCCAGGGGTTGGGCCCCTGGAGCTGGTGTTGGGGACCCAGGGGTTAGGGCCCTGGAGCTATGGTTCAGGCGCTCAGGGGTTGGGCCCCTGGAGCTATGGTTCGGGCGCTCAGGGGTTGGGCCCCTGGAGCTGGGGTGGGGGCCCCAGCGGTTGGGCCCCTGGAGCTGGTGTTGGGGCCCCCAGGGATTGGGCCCCTGGAGCTATGTTTCGGGCGCTCTGGGGTTGGGCCCCTGGAGCTGGTGTTGGGGACCCAGGTTTTAGGCCCGTGGAGCTATGGTTCAGGCACTCAGGGGTTGGACCCCTGGAGCTATGGTTCGGGCGCTCAGGGGTTGGTTCCCTGGAGCTGGGGTAGAGGGCCCCAGGGGTGGGGCCCCTGGAGCTGGGGTTGGGGCCCCCAGGTTTTGAGTTCCTGGAGATTGTGTTGGGGTTCGCAGGGGTTGGGCCCCTGGAGCTCTGGTTGGGCCCCCAGGGTTTAGGCCCCTGGAGCTATGGTTCGGGCGCTCAGGGGTTGGGCCCCTGGAGCTGGTGTTGGGGCCCCAGGGGTTAAGGTTCGGGCGCTCAGGGGTTGGGCCCCTGGAGCTGGTGTTGGGGCCCCCAGGGGTTGGGCCCCTGGAGCTGGGGTTGGGGCCCCCAGGGGTTAGGCCCCTGGAGCTATGGTTCGGGCGCTCAGGGGTTGGGCCCCTGGAGCTGGTGTTGGGGCCCTCAGGGGTTAGGCCCCTGGAGCTATGGTTCAGGCGCTCAGGGGTTGGGCTCCTGGAGCTGGTGTTGGGGCCCCCAGGGGTTGGGCCCCTGGAGCTGGTGTTGGGGCCCCAGGGGTTAGGCCCCTGGAGCTATGGTTCGGGCGCTCAGGGTCTGGCTCCTGGAGCTGGTTTTGGGGCCCCCAGGGGTTGGGCCCTTGGAGCTGGTGTTGGGCCCCCAGGGGTTAGGCCCCTGGAGCTATGGTTTGCTCACTCAGGGGTTGGGCCCCTGGAGCTGGTGTTGGGGCTCCCAGGGGTTGGGCCCCTGGAGCTGGTGTTGGGGACCCAGGGGTTAGGCCCCTGGAGCTATGGTTCAGGCGCTCAGGGGTTGGGACCCTGGAGCTGGTTTTGGGGCCTCCAGGGGTTGGGCCCCTGGAGGTGGGATTGGGGCCCCCGTGGGTTAGGCCCCTATAGCTATGGTTCGGCCGCTCAGGGGTTGGGCCCCTGGAGCTGGTGTTGGGGCCCCAAGGGGTTGGGCCCCTGGAGCTGGTGTTGGGGACCCAGGGGTTAGGGCCCTGGAGCTATGGTTCGGGCGCTCAGGGGTTGGGCCCCTGGAGCTGGTGTTGGGGACCCAGGTTTTAGGCCCCTGGAGCTATGGTTCAGGCACTCAGGGGTTGGACCCCTGGAGCTATGGTTCGGGCGCTCAGGGGTTGGTTCCCTGGAGCTAGGGTCGGGGCCCCAGGGGTGGGGCCCCTGGAGCTGCTGTTGGGGCCCCCAGGTTTTGAGTTCCTGGAGATTGTGTTGGGGTTCGCAGGGGTTGGGCCCCTGGAGCTGTGTTGGGGCCCCAGGGGTTAGGCCCCTGGAGCTATGGTTCGGGCGCTCAGGGGTTGGGCCCCTGGAGCTGGTGTTGGGGCCCCAGGGGTTAAGGTTCGGGCGCTCAGGGGTTGGGCCCTTGGAGCTGGCGTGCGGGCCCCCAGGGAATAGGCCCCTAGAGCTATGGTTTGCTCACTCTGGGGTTCTGCCCCTGGAGCTGGTGTTGGGGCTCCCAGGGGTTGGGCTCCTGCAGCTGGTGTTGGGGACCCAGGGGTTAGGCCCCTGGAGCTATGGTTCAGGCGCTCAGGGGTTGGGACCCTGGAGCTGGTTTTGGGGCCTCCAGTGGTTGGGACCCTGGAGCTGCGGTTGGGGCCTCCAGGGGTTAGCCCCTGGATCTTTGGTTCGGCCGCTCATTGGTTGGGCCCCTGGAGCTGGTGTTGGGGCCCCAAGGGGTTGGGCCCCTGGAGCTGGTGTTGGGGACCCAGGGGTTAGGGCCCTGGAGCTATGGTTCAGGCGCTCAGGGGTTGGGCCCCTGGAGCTATGGTTCGGGCGCTCAGGGGTTGGGCCCCTGGAGCTGGGGTGGAGGGCCCCAGCGGTTGGGCCCCTGGAGCTGGTGTTGGGGCCCCCAGGGATTGGGCCCCTGGAGCTATGTTTCGGGCGCTCTGGGGTTGGGCCCCTGGAGCTGGTGTTGGGGACCCAGGTTTTAGGCCCGTGGAGCTATGGTTCAGGCACTCAGGGGTTGGACCCCTGGAGCTATGGTTCGGGCGCTCAGGGGTTGTTTCCCTGGAGCTAGGGTCGAGGGCCCCAGGGGTGGGCTCCTGGAGCTGCTGTTGGGGCCCCCAGGTTTTGAGTTCCTGGAGATTGTGTTGGGGTTCGCAGGGGTTGGGCCCCTGGAGCTGTGGTTGGGCCCCCCAGGGTTTAGGCCCCTGGAGCTATGGTTCGGGCGCTCAGGGGTTGGGCCCCTGGAGCTGGTGTTGGGGCCCCCAGGGGTTGGGCCCCTGGAGGTGGGGTTGGGGCCCCGGGGGTTAGGCCCCTATAGCTATGGTTCGGGCGCTCAGGGGTTGGGCCCCTGGAGCTGGTGTTGGGGCCCTCAGGGATTAGGGCCCTGGAGCTATGGTTCAGGCGCTAAGGGTTTGGGACCCTGGAGCTGGTGTTGGGGCCCCCAGGGGTTGGGCCCCTGGAGCTGGTGTTGGGGCCCCAGGGGCTAGGCCCCTGTAGCTATGGTTCGGGCGCTCAGGGATTGGGCCCCTGGAGCTGGTTTTGGGGCCCCCAGGGGTTGGGCCCTTGGAGCTGGTGTTGGGGCCCCCAGGGGTTAGGCCCCTGGAGCTATGGTTCGGGCGCTCAGGGGTTGGGCCGCTGGAGCTGGTGTTGGGGCCCCTGACCTAATGTCACCCCTTGCTCTCCCATCCCCCACACAGACAGTCCCGACTCCATCACAGTAATGCCCAGAGCATTTCACGCATGGAGCAACAGTAACACTGTGTGGCCATGCAGGGTAATGCCCAGAGCATTTCCTGCATGGAGCAAGAGTGACACCGTGTGGCCACATAGGGTAGTGCACAGAGCATTTCCCCGCATGGAGCTATGGTTCGGGAGCTCTGGGGTTGGGCCCCTGTAGCTGGTGTTGGGACTCCCAGGGGTTGGGCCCCTGGAGCTGGTGTTGGGGCCCCAGGGGTTAAGGTTCGGGCGCTCAGGGGTTGGGCCCTTGGAGCTGGCGTGCGGGCCCCCAGGGAATAGGCCCCTAGAGCTATGGTTTGCTCACTCTGGGGTTCTGCCCCTGGAGCTGGTGTTGGGGCTCCCAGGGGTTGGGCTCCTGCAGCTGGTGTTGGGGACCCAGGGGTTAGGCCCCTGGAGCTATGGTTCAGGCGCTCAGGGGTTGGGACCCTGGAGCTGGTTTTGGGGCCTCCAGTGGTTGGGACCCTGGAGCTGCGGTTGGGGCCTCCAGGGGTTAGCCCCTGGATCTTTGGTTCGGCCGCTCATTGGTTGGGCCCCTGGAGCTGGTGTTGGGGCCCCAAGGGGTTGGGCCCCTGGAGCTGGTGTTGGGGACCCAGGGGTTAGGGCCCTGGAGCTATGGTTCAGGCGCTCAGGGGTTGGGCCCCTGGAGCTATGGTTCGGGCGCTCAGGGGTTGGGCCCCTGGAGCTGGGGTGGAGGGCCCCAGCGGTTGGGCCCCTGGAGCTGGTGTTGGGGCCCCCAGGGATTGGGCCCCTGGAGCTATGTTTCGGGCGCTCTGGGGTTGGGCCCCTGGAGCTGGTGTTGGGGACCCAGGTTTTAGGCCCGTGGAGCTATGGTTCAGGCACTCAGGGGTTGGACCCCTGGAGCTATGGTTCGGGCGCTCAGGGGTTGGTTCCCTGGAGCTAGGGTCGAGGGCCCCAGGGGTGGGGCCCCTGGAGCTGCTGTTGGGGCCCCCAGGTTTTGAGTTCCTGGAGATTGTGTTGGGGTTCGCAGGGGTTGGGCCCCTGGAGCTGTGGTTGGGCCCCCCAGGGTTTAGGCCCCTGGAGCTATGGTTCGGGCGCTCAGGGGTTGGGCCCCTGGAGCTGGTGTTGGGGCCCCAGGGGTTAAGGTTCGGGGGCTCAGGGGTTGGGCCCTTGGAGCTGGCGTGCGGGCCCCCAGGGAATAGGCCCCTAGAGCTATGGTTTGCTCACTCTGGGGTTCTGCCCCTGGAGCTGGTGTTGGGGCTCCCAGGGGTTGGGCTCCTGGAGCTGGTGTTGGGGACCCAGGGGTTAGGCCCCTGGAGCTATGGTTCAGGCGCTCAGGGGTTGGGACCCTGGAGCTGGTTTTGGGGCCTCCAGTGGTTGGGACCCTGGAGCTGCGGTTGGGGCCCCAGGGGTTAGCCCCTGGAGCTTTGGTTCGGCCGCTCATTGGTTGGGCCCCTGGAGCTGGTGTTGGGGCCCCAAGGGGTTGGGCCCCTGGAGCTGGTGTTGGGGACCCAGGGGTTAGGGCCCTGGAGCTATGGTTCAGGCGCTCAGGGGTTGGGCCCCTGGAGCTATGGTTCGGGCGCTCAGGGGTTGGGCCCCTGGAGCTGGGGTGGAGGGCCCCAGCGGTTGGGCCCCTGGAGCTGGTGTTGGGGCCCCCAGGGATTGGGCCCCTGGAGCTATGTTTCGGGCGCTCTGGGGTTGGGCCCCTGGAGCTGGTGTTGGGGACCCAGGTTTTAGGCCCGTGGAGCTATGGTTCAGGCACTCAGGGGTTGGACCCCTGGAGCTATGGTTCGGGCGCTCAGGGGTTGGTTCCCTGGAGCTAGGGTCGAGGGCCCCAGGGGTGGGCCCCTGGAGCTGCTGTTGGGGCCCCCAGGTTTTGAGTTCCTGGAGATTGTGTTGGGGTTCGCAGGGGTTGGGCCCCTGGAGCTGTGGTTGGGCCCCCCAGGGTTTAGGCCCCTGGAGCTATGGTTCGGGCGCTCAGGGGTTGGGCCCCTGGAGCTGGTGTTGGGGCCCCCAGGGGTTGGGCCCCTGGAGGTGGGGTTGGGGCCCCCGGGGGTTAGGCCCCTATAGCTATGGTTCGGGCGCTCAGGGGTTGGGCCCCTGGAGCTGGTGTTGGGGCCCCAGGGTTTAGGCCCCTGGAGCTATGGTTCGGGCGCTCAGGGGTTGGGCCCCTGGAGCTGGTGTTGGGGCCCCCAGGGGTTGGGCCCCTGGAGCTGGGTTGGGGCCCCAGGGGTTAGGCCCCTGGAGCTATGGTTCGGGCGCTCAGGGGTTGGGCCCCTGGAGCTGGTGTTGGGGACCCAGGTTTTAGGCCCGTGGAGCTATGGTTCAGGGACTCAGGGGTTGGACCCCTGGAGCTATGGTTCGGGCGCTCAGGGGTTGGTTCCCTGGAGCTAGGGTCGAGGGCCCCAGGGGTGGGGCCCCTGGAGCTGCTGTTGGGGCCCCCAGGTTTTGAGTTCCTGGAGATTGTGTTGGGGTTCCCAGGGGTTGGGCCCCTGGAGCTGGTGTTGGGGCCCCAGGGTTTAGGCCCCTGGAGCTATGGTTCGGGCGCTCAGGGGTTGGGCCCCTGGAGCTGGTGTTGGGGCCCCCAGGGGTTGGGCCCCTGGAGGTGGGGTTGGGGCCCCCGGGGGTTAGGCCCCTGGAGCTATGGTTCGGGCGCTCAGGGGTTGGGCCCCTGGAGCTGGTGTTGGGGCCCTCAGGGATTAGGCCCCTGGAGCTATGGTTCAGGCGCTAAGGGTTTGGGACCCTGGAGCTGGTGTTGGGGCCCCCAGGGGTTGGGCCCTGGAGCTGGTGTTGGGGCCCCAGGGGCTAGGCCCCTGGAGCTATGGTTCGGGCGCTCAGGGATTGGCCCCTGGAGCTGGTTTTGGGGCCCCCAGGGGTTAGGCCCCTGGAGCTATGGTTCGGGCGCTCAGGGGTTGGGCCCCTGGAGCTGGTGTTGGGGCCCCAGGGGTTAAGGTTCGGGCGCTCAGGGGTTGGGCCCTTGGAGCTGGCGTGCGGGCCCCCAGGGAATAGGCCCCTAGAGCTATGGTTTGCTCACTCTGGGGTTCTGCCCCTGGAGCTGGTGTTGGGGCTCCCAGGGGTTGGGCTCCTGCAGCTGGTGTTGGGGACCCAGGGGTTAGGCCCCTGGAGCTATGGTTCAGGCGCTCAGGGGTTGGGACCCTGGAGCTGGTTTTGGGGCCTCCAGTGGTTGGGACCCTGGAGCTGCGGTTGGGGCCTCCAGGGGTTAGCCCCTGGATCTTTGGTTCGGCCGCTCATTGGTTGGGCCCCTGGAGCTGGTGTTGGGGCCCCAAGGGGTTGGGCCCCTGGAGCTGGTGTTGGGGACCCAGGGGTTAGGGCCCTGGAGCTATGGTTCAGGCGCTCAGGGGTTGGGCCCCTGGAGCTATGGTTCGGGCGCTCAGGGGTTGGGCCCCTGGAGCTGGGGTGGAGGGCCCCAGCGGTTGGGCCCCTGGAGCTGGTGTTGGGGCCCCCAGGGATTGGGCCCCTGGAGCTATGTTTCGGGCGCTCTGGGGTTGGGCCCCTGGAGCTGGTGTTGGGGACCCAGGTTTTAGGCCCGTGGAGCTATGGTTCAGGCACTCAGGGGTTGGACCCCTGGAGCTATGGTTCGGGCGCTCAGGGGTTGGTTCCCTGGAGCTAGGGTCGAGGGCCCCAGGGGTGGGGCCCCTGGAGCTGCTGTTGGGGCCCCCAGGTTTTGAGTTCCTGGAGATTGTGTTGGGGTTCGCAGGGGTTGGGCCCCTGGAGCTGTGGTTGGGCCCCCCAGGGTTTAGGCCCCTGGAGCTATGGTTCGGGCGCTCAGGGGTTGGGCCCCTGGAGCTGGTGTTGGGGCCCCCAGGGGTTGGGCCCCTGGAGGTGGGGTTGGGGCCCCCGGGGGTTAGGCCCCTATAGCTATGGTTCGGGCGCTCAGGGGTTGGGCCCCTGGAGCTGGTGTTGGGGCCCTCAGGGATTAGGCCCCTGGAGCTATGGTTCAGGCGCTAAGGGTTTGGGACCCTGGAGCTGGTGTTGGGGCCCCCAGGGGTTGGGCCCCTGGAGCTGGTGTTGGGGCCCCAGGGGCTAGGCCCCTGTAGCTATGGTTCGGGCGCTCAGGGATTGGGCCCCTGGAGCTGGTTTTGGGGCCCCCAGGGGTTGGGCCCTTGGAGCTGGTGTTGGGGCCCCCAGGGGTTAGGCCCCTGGAGCTATGGTTCGGGCGCTCAGGGGTTGGGCCGCTGGAGCTGGTGTTGGGGCCCCTGACCTAATGTCACCCCTTGCTCTCCCATCCCCCACACAGACAGTCCCGACTCCATCACAGTAATGCCCAGAGCATTTCACGCATGGAGCAAGAGTGACACCGTGTGGCCACATAGGGTAGTGCACAGAGCATTTCCCCGCATGGAGCTATGGTTCGGGAGCTCTGGGGTTGGGCCCCTGTAGCTGGTGTTGGGACTCCCAGGGGTTGGGCCCCTGGAGCTGGTGTTGGGGCCCCAGGGTTAAGGTTCGGGCGCTCAGGGGTTGGGCCCTTGGAGCTGGCGTGCGGGCCCCCAGGGAATAGGCCCCTAGAGCTATGGTTTGCTCACTCTGGGGTTCTGCCCCTGGAGCTGGTGTTGGGGCTCCCAGGGGTTGGGCTCCTGCAGCTGGTGTTGGGGACCCAGGGGTTAGGCCCCTGGAGCTATGGTTCAGGCGCTCAGGGGTTGGGACCCTGGAGCTGGTTTTGGGGCCTCCAGTGGTTGGGACCCTGGAGCTGCGGTTGGGGCCTCCAGGGGTTAGCCCCTGGATCTTTGGTTCGGCCGCTCATTGGTTGGGCCCCTGGAGCTGGTGTTGGGGCCCCAAGGGGTTGGGCCCCTGGAGCTGGTGTTGGGGACCCAGGGGTTAGGGCCCTGGAGCTATGGTTCAGGCGCTCAGGGGTTGGGCCCCTGGAGCTATGGTTCGGGCGCTCAGGGGTTGGGCCCCTGGAGCTGGGGTGGAGGGCCCCAGCGGTTGGGCCCCTGGAGCTGGTGTTGGGGCCCCCAGGGATTGGGCCCCTGGAGCTATGTTTCGGGCGCTCTGGGGTTGGGCCCCTGGAGCTGGTGTTGGGGACCCAGGTTTTAGGCCCGTGGAGCTATGGTTCAGGCACTCAGGGGTTGGACCCCTGGAGCTATGGTTCGGGCGCTCAGGGGTTGGTTCCCTGGAGCTAGGGTCGAGGGCCCCAGGGGTGGGGCCCCTGGAGCTGCTGTTGGGGCCCCCAGGTTTTGAGTTCCTGGAGATTGTGTTGGGGTTCGCAGGGGTTGGGCCCCTGGAGCTGTGGTTGGGCCCCCCAGGGTTTAGGCCCCTGGAGCTATGGTTCGGGCGCTCAGGGGTTGGGCCCCTGGAGCTGGTGTTGGGGCCCCCAGGGGTTGGGCCCCTGGAGGTGGGGTTGGGGCCCCCGGGGGTTAGGCCCCTATAGCTATGGTTCGGGCGCTCAGGGGTTGGGCCCCTGGAGCTGGTGTTGGGGCCCTCAGGGATTAGGCCCCTGGAGCTATGGTTCAGGCGCTAAGGGTTTGGGACCCTGGAGCTGGTGTTGGGGCCCCCAGGGGTTGGGCCCCTGGAGCTGGTGTTGGGGCCCCAGGGGCTAGGCCCCTGTAGCTATGGTTCGGGCGCTCAGGGATTGGGCCCCTGGAGCTGGTTTTGGGGCCCCCAGGGGTTGGGCCGCTGGAGCTGGTGTTGGGGCCCCTGACCTAATGTCACCCCTTGCTCTCCCATCCCCCACACAGACAGTCCCGACTCCATCACAGTAATGCCCAGAGCATTTCACGCATGGAGCAACAGTAACACTGTGTGGCCATGCAGGGTAATGCCCAGAGCATTTCCTGCATGGAGCAAGAGTGACACCGTGTGGCCACATAGGGTAGTGCACAGAGCATTTCCCCGCATGGAGCTATGGTTCGGGAGCTCTGGGGTTGGGCCCCTGTAGCTGGTGTTGGGACTCCCAGGGGTTGGGCCCCTGGAGCTGGTGTTGGGGCCCCAGGGGTTAAGGTTCGGGCGCTCAGGGGTTGGGCCCTTGGAGCTGGCGTGCGGGCCCCCAGGGAATAGGCCCCTAGAGCTATGGTTTGCTCACTCTGGGGTTCTGCCCCTGGAGCTGGTGTTGGGGCTCCCAGGGGTTGGGCTCCTGCAGCTGGTGTTGGGGACCCAGGGGTTAGGCCCCTGGAGCTATGGTTCAGGCGCTCAGGGGTTGGGACCCTGGAGCTGGTTTTGGGGCCTCCAGTGGTTGGGACCCTGGAGCTGCGGTTGGGGCCTCCAGGGGTTAGCCCCTGGATCTTTGGTTCGGCCGCTCATTGGTTGGGCCCCTGGAGCTGGTGTTGGGGCCCCAAGGGGTTGGGCCCCTGGAGCTGGTGTTGGGGACCCAGGGGTTAGGGCCCTGGAGCTATGGTTCAGGCGCTCAGGGGTTGGGCCCCTGGAGCTATGGTTCGGGCGCTCAGGGGTTGGGCCCCTGGAGCTGGGGTGGAGGGCCCCAGCGGTTGGGCCCCTGGAGCTGGTGTTGGGGCCCCCAGGGATTGGGCCCCTGGAGCTATGTTTCGGGCGCTCTGGGGTTGGGCCCCTGGAGCTGGTGTTGGGGACCCAGGTTTTAGGCCCGTGGAGCTATGGTTCAGGCACTCAGGGGTTGGACCCCTGGAGCTATGGTTCGGGCGCTCAGGGGTTGGTTCCCTGGAGCTAGGGTCGAGGGCCCCAGGGGTGGGGCCCCTGGAGCTGCTGTTGGGGCCCCCAGGTTTTGAGTTCCTGGAGATTGTGTTGGGGTTCGCAGGGGTTGGGCCCCTGGAGCTGTGGTTGGGCCCCCCAGGGTTTAGGCCCCTGGAGCTATGGTTCGGGCGCTCAGGGGTTGGGCCCCTGGAGCTGGTGTTGGGGCCCCCAGGGGTTGGGCCCCTGGAGGTGGGGTTGGGGCCCCCGGGGGTTAGGCCCCTATAGCTATGGTTCGGGCGCTCAGGGGTTGGGCCCCTGGAGCTGGTGTTGGGGCCCTCAGGGATTAGGCCCCTGGAGCTATGGTTCAGGCGCTAAGGGTTTGGGACCCTGGAGCTGGTGTTGGGGCCCCCAGGGGTTGGGCCCCTGGAGCTGGTGTTGGGGCCCCAGGGGCTAGGCCCCTGTAGCTATGGTTCGGGCGCTCAGGGATTGGGCCCCTGGAGCTGGTTTTGGGGCCCCCAGGGGTTGGGCCCTTGGAGCTGGTGTTGGGGCCCCCAGGGGTTAGGCCCCTGGAGCTATGGTTCGGGCGCTCAGGGGTTGGGCCGCTGGAGCTGGTGTTGGGGCCCCTGACCTAATGTCACCCCTTGCTCTCCCATCCCCCACACAGACAGTCCCGACTCCATCACAGTAATGCCCAGAGCATTTCACGCATGGAGCAACAGTAACACTGTGTGGCCATGCAGGGTAATGCCCAGAGCATTTCCTGCATGGAGCAAGAGTGACACCGTGTGGCCACATAGGGTAGTGCACAGAGCATTTCCCCGCATGGAGCTATGGTTCGGGAGCTCTGGGGTTGGGCCCCTGTAGCTGGTGTTGGGACTCCCAGGGGTTGGGCCCCTGGAGCTGGTGTTGGGGCCCCAGGGGTTAAGGTTTGGGCGCTCAGGGGTTGGGCCCTTGGAGCTGGCGTGCGGGCCCCCAGGGAATAGGCCCCTAGAGCTATGGTTTGCTCACTCTGGGGTTCTGCCCCTGGAGCTGGTGTTGGGGCTCCCAGGGGTTGGGCTCCTGCAGCTGGTGTTGGGGACCCAGGGGTTAGGCCCCTGGAGCTATGGTTCAGGCGCTCAGGGGTTGGGACCCTGGAGCTGGTTTTGGGGCCTCCAGTGGTTGGGACCCTGGAGCTGCGGTTGGGGCCTCCAGGGGTTAGCCCCTGGATCTTTGGTTCGGCCGCTCATTGGTTGGGCCCCTGGAGCTGGTGTTGGGGCCCCAAGGGGTTGGGCCCCTGGAGCTGGTGTTGGGGACCCAGGGTTAGGCCCTGGAGCTATGGTTCAGGCGCTCAGGGGTTGGGCCCCTGGAGCTATGGTTCGGGCGCTCAGGGGTTGGGCCCCTGGAGCTAGGGTCGAGGGCCCCAGGGGTGGGGCCCCTGGAGCTGCTGTTGGGGCCCCCAGGTTTTGAGTTCCTGGAGATTGTGTTGGGGTTCGCAGGGGTTGGGCCCCTGGAGCTGTGTTTGGGCCCCCAGGGTTTAGGCCCCTGGAGCTATGGTTCGGGCGCTCAGGGGTTGGGCCCCTGGAGCTGGTGTTGGGGCCCCAGGGGTTAAGGTTCGGGCGCTCAGGGGTTGGGCCCTTGGAGCTGGCGTGCGGGCCCCAGGGAATAGGCCCCTAGAGCTATGGTTTGCTCACTCTGGGGTTCTGCCCCTGGAGCTGGTGTTGGGGCTCCCAGGGGTTGGGCTCCTGCAGCTGGTGTTGGGGACCCAGGGGTTAGGCCCCTGGAGCTATGGTTCAGGCGCTCAGGGGTTGGGACCCTGGAGCTGGTTTTGGGGCCTCCAGTGGTTGGGACCCTGGAGCTGCGGTTGGGGCCTCCAGGGGTTAGCCCCTGGATCTTTGGTTCGGCCGCTCATTGGTTGGGCCCCTGGAGCTGGTGTTGGGGCCCCAAGGGGTTGGGCCCCTGGAGCTGGTGTTGGGGACCCAGGGGTTAGGGCCCTGGAGCTATGGTTCAGGCGCTCAGGGGTTGGGCCCCTGGAGCTATGGTTCGGGCGCTCAGGGGTTGGGCCCCTGGAGCTGGGGTGGAGGGCCCCAGCGGTTGGGCCCCTGGAGCTGGTGTTGGGGCCCCCAGGGATTGGGCCCCTGGAGCTATGTTTCGGGCGCTCTGGGGTTGGGCCCCTGGAGCTGGTGTTGGGGACCCAGGTTTTAGGCCCGTGGAGCTATGGTTCAGGCACTCAGGGGTTGGACCCCTGGAGCTATGGTTCGGGCGCTCAGGGGTTGGTTCCCTGGAGCTAGGGTCGAGGGCCCCAGGGGTGGGGCCCCTGGAGCTGCTGTTGGGGCCCCCAGGTTTTGAGTTCCTGGAGATTGTGTTGGGGTTCGCAGGGGTTGGGCCCCTGGAGCTGTGGTTGGGCCCCCCAGGGTTTAGGCCCCTGGAGCTATGGTTCGGGCGCTCAGGGGTTGGGCCCCTGGAGCTGGTGTTGGGGCCCCCAGGGGTTGGGCCCCTGGAGGTGGGGTTGGGGCCCCCGGGGGTTAGGCCCCTATAGCTATGGTTCGGGCGCTCAGGGGTTGGGCCCCTGGAGCTGGTGTTGGGGCCCTCAGGGATTAGGCCCCTGGAGCTATGGTTCAGGCGCTAAGGGTTTGGGACCCTGGAGCTGGTGTTGGGGCCCCAGGGGTTGGGCCCCTGGAGCTGGTGTTGGGGCCCCAGGGGCTAGGCCCCTGTAGCTATGGTTCGGGCGCTCAGGGATTGGGCCCCTGGAGCTGGTTTTGGGGCCCCCAGGGGTTGGGCCCTTGGAGCTGGTGTTGGGGCCCCCAGGGGTTAGGCCCCTGGAGCTATGGTTCGGGCGCTCAGGGGTTGGGCCGCTGGAGCTGGTGTTGGGGCCCCTGACCTAATGTCACCCCTTGCTCTCCCATCCCCCACACAGACAGTCCCGACTCCATCACAGTAATGCCCAGAGCATTTCACGCATGGAGCAACAGTAACACTGTGTGGCCATGCAGGGTAATGCCCAGAGCATTTCCTGCATGGAGCAAGAGTGACACCGTGTGGCCACATAGGGTAGTGCACAGAGCATTTCCCCGCATGGAGCTATGGTTCGGGAGCTCTGGGGTTGGGCCCCTGTAGCTGGTGTTGGGACTCCCAGGGGTTGGGCCCCTGGAGCTGGTGTTGGGGCCCCAGGGGTTAAGGGTCGGGCGCTCAGGGGTTGGGCCCTTGGAGCTGGCGTGCGGGCCCCCAGGGAATAGGCCCCTAGAGCTATGGTTTGCTCACTCTGGGGTTCTGCCCCTGGAGCTGGTGTTGGGGCTCCCAGGGGTTGGGCTCCTGCAGCTGGTGTTGGGGACCCAGGGGTTAGGCCCCTGGAGCTATGGTTCAGGCGCTCAGGGGTTGGGACCCTGGAGCTGGTTTTGGGGCCTCCAGTGGTTGGGACCCTGGAGCTGCGGTTGGGGCCTCCAGGGGTTAGCCCCTGGATCTTTGGTTCGGCCGCTCATTGGTTGGGCCCCTGGAGCTGGTGTTGGGGCCCCAAGGGGTTGGGCCCCTGGAGCTGGTGTTGGGGACCCAGGGGTTAGGGCCCTGGAGCTATGGTTCAGGCGCTCAGGGGTTGGGCCCCTGGAGCTATGGTTCGGGCGCTCAGGGGTTGGGCCCCTGGAGCTGGGGTGGAGGGCCCCAGCGGTTGGGCCCCTGGAGCTGGTGTTGGGGCCCCCAGGGATTGGGCCCCTGGAGCTATGTTTCGGGCGCTCTGGGGTTGGGCCCCTGGAGCTGGTGTTGGGGACCCAGGTTTTAGGCCCGTGGAGCTATGGTTCAGGCACTCAGGGGTTGGACCCCTGGAGCTATGGTTCGGGCGCTCAGGGGTTGGTTCCCTGGAGCTAGGGTCGAGGGCCCCAGGGGTGGGGCCCCTGGAGCTGCTGTTGGGGCCCCCAGGTTTTGAGTTCCTGGAGATTGTGTTGGGGTTCGCAGGGGTTGGGCCCCTGGAGCTGTGGTTGGGCCCCCCAGGGTTTAGGCCCCTGGAGCTATGGTTCGGGCGCTCAGGGGTTGGGCCCCTGGAGCTGGTGTTGGGGCCCCAGGGGTTAAGGTTCGGGCGCTCAGGGGTTGGGCCCTTGGAGCTGGCGTGCGGGCCCCCAGGGAATAGGCCCCTAGAGCTATGGTTTGCTCACTCTGGGGTTCTGCCCCTGGAGCTGGTGTTGGGGCTCCCAGGGGTTGGGCCCCTGGAGCTGGTGTTGGGGACCCAGGGGTTAGGCCCCTGGAGCTATGGTTCAGGCGCTCAGGGGTTGGGACCCTGGAGCTGGTTTTGGGGCCTCCAGTGGTTGGGACCCTGGAGCTGTGGTTGGGGCCTCCAGGGGTTAGCCCCTGGAGCTTTGGTTCGGCCGCTCATTGGTTGGGCCCCCTGGAGCTGGTGTTGGGGCCCCAAGGGGTTGGGCCCCTGGAGCGGGTGTTGGGGACCCAGGGGTTAGGGCCCTGGAGCTATGGTTCAGGCGCTCAGGGGTTGGGCCCCCTGGAGCTATGGGTCGGGCGCGCTCAGGGGTTGGGCCCCTGGAGCTGGGGTGGAAGGCCCCAGCGGTTGGGCCCCTGAGCTGGTGTTGGGGCCCCCCAGGGATTGGGCCCCTGGAGCTATGTTTTCGGGCGCTCAGGGGTTGGGCCCCTGGAGCTGGTGTTGGGGACCCAGGTTTTAGGCCCGTGGAGCTTATGGTTCAGGCACTCAGGGGTTGGACCCCTGGAGCTATGGTTCGGGCGCTCAGGGGTTGGTTCCCTGGAGCTAGGGTCGAGGGCCCCAGGGGTGGGGCCCCTGGAGCTGCTGTTGGGGCCCCCAGGTTTTGAGTTCCTGGAGATTGTGTTGGGGTTCGCAGGGGTTGGGCCCCTGGAGCTGTGGTTGGGCCCCCCAGGGTTTAGGCCCCTGGAGCTATGGTTCGGGCGCTCAGGGGTTGGGCCCCTGGAGCTGGTGTTGGGGCCCCAGGGGTTAAGGTTCGGGCGCTCAGGGGTTGGGCCCCTTGGAGCTGGCGTGCGGGCCCCCAGGGAATAGGCCCCTAGAGCTATGGTTTGCTCACTCTGGGGTTCTGCCCCTGGAGCTGGTGTTGGGGCTCCCAGGGGTTGGGCTCCTGCAGCTGGTGTTGGGGACCCAGGGGTTAGGCCCCTGGAGCTATGGTTCAGGCGCTCAGGGGTTGGGACCCTGGAGCTGGTTTTGGGGCCTCCAGTGGTTGGGACCCTGGAGCTGCGGTTGGGGCCTCCAGGGGTTAGCCCCTGGATCTTTGGTTCGGCCGCTCATTGGTTGGGCCCCTGGAGCTGGTGTTGGGGCCCCAAGGGGTTGGGCCCCTGGAGCTGGTGTTGGGGACCCAGGGGTTAGGGCCCTGGAGCTATGGTTCAGGCGCTCAGGGGTTGGGCCCCTGGAGCTATGGTTCGGGCGCTCAGGGGTTGGGCCCCTGGAGCTGGGGTGGAGGGCCCCAGCGGTTGGGCCCCTGGAGCTGGTGTTGGGGACCCAGGTTTTAGGCCCGTGGAGCTATGGTTCAGGCACTCAGGGGTTGGACCCCTGGAGCTATGGTTCGGGCGCTCAGGGGTTGGTTCCCTGGAGCTAGGGTCGAGGGCCCCAGGGGTAGGGCCCCTGGAGCTGCTGTTGGGGCCCCCAGGTTTTGAGTTCCTGGAGATTGTGTTGTTGTTCGCAGGGGTTGGGCCCCTGGAGCTGTGGTTGGGCCCCCCAGGGATTAGGCCCCTGGAGCTATGGTTCAGGCGCTAAGGGTTTGGGACCCTGGAGCTGGTGTTGGGGCCCCCAGGGGTTGGGCCCCTGGAGCTGGTGTTGGGGCCCCAGGGGCTAGGCCCCTGTAGCTATGGTTCGGGCGCTCAGGGATTGGGCCCCTGGAGCTGGTTTTGGGGCCCCCAGGGGTTGGGCCCTTGGAGCTGGTGTTGGGGCCCCCAGGGGTTAGGCCCCTGGAGCTATGGTTCGGGCGCTCAGGGGTTGGGCCGCTGGAGCTGGTGTTGGGGCCCCTGACCTAATGTCACCCCTTGCTCTCCCATCCCCCACACAGACAGTCCCGACTCCATCACAGTAATGCCCAGAGCATTTCACGCATGGAGCAACAGTAACACTGTGTGGCCATGCAGGGTAATGCCCAGAGCATTTCCTGCATGGAGCAAGAGTGACACCGTGTGGCCACATAGGGTAGTGCACAGAGCATTTCCCCGCATGGAGCTATGGTTCGGGAGCTCTGGGGTTGGGCCCCTGTAGCTGGTGTTGGGACTCTCAGGGGTTGGGCCCCTGGAGCTGGTGTTGGGGCCCCAGGGGTTAAGGTTCGGGCGCTCAGGGGTTGGGCCCTTGGAGCTGGCGTGCGGGCCCCCAGGGAATAGGCCCCTAGAGCTATGGTTTGCTCACTCTGGGGTTCTGCCCCTGGAGCTGGTGTTGGGGCTCCCAGGGGTTGGGCTCCTGCAGCTGGTGTTGGGGACCCAGGGGTTAGGCCCCTGGAGCTATGGTTCAGGCGCTCAGGGTTGGGACCCTGGAGCTGGTTTTGGGGCCTCCAGTGGTTGGGACCCTGGAGCTGCGGTTGGGGCCTCCAGGGGTTAGCCCCTGGATCTTTGGTTCGGCCGCTCATTGGTTGGGCCCCTGGAGCTGGTGTTGGGGCCCCAAGGGGTTGGGCCCCTGGAGCTGGTGTTGGGGACCCAGGGGTTAGGGCCCTGGAGCTATGGTTCAGGCGCTCAGGGGTTGGGCCCCTGGAGCTATGGTTCGGGCGCTCAGGGGTTGGGCCCCTGGAGCTGGGGTGGAGGGCCCCAGCGGTTGGGCCCCTGGAGCTGGTGTTGGGGCCCCCAGGGATTGGGACCCTGGAGCTATGTTTCGGGCGCTCTGGGGTTGGGCCCCTGGAGCTGGTGTTGGGGACCCAGGTTTTAGGCCCGTGGAGCTATGGTTCAGGCACTCAGGGGTTGGACCCCTGGAGCTATGGTTCGGGCGCTCAGGGGTTGGTTCCCTGGAGCTAGGGTCGAGGGCCCCAGGGGTGGGGCCCCTGGAGCTGCTGTTGGGGCCCCCAGGTTTTGAGTTCCTGGAGATTGTGTTGGGGTTCGCAGGGGTTGGGCCCCTGGAGCTGTGGTTGGGCCCCCCAGGGTTTAGGCCCCTGGAGCTATGGTTCGGGCGCTCAGGGGTTGGGCCCCTGGAGCTGGTGTTGGGGCCCCCAGGGGTTGGGCCCCTGGAGGTGGGGTTGGGGCCCCCGGGGGTTAGGCCCCTATAGCTATGGTTCGGGCGCTCAGGGGTTGGGCCCCTGGAGCTGGTGTTGGGGCCCTCAGGGATTAGGCCCCTGGAGCTATGGTTCAGGCGCTAAGGGTTTGGGACCCTGCAGCTGGTGTTGGGGCCCCCAGGGGTTGGGCCCCTGGAGCTGGTGTTGGGGCCCCAGGGGCTAGGACCCTGTAGCTATGGTTCGGGCGCTCAGGGATTGGGCCCCTGGAGCTGGTTTTGGGTCCCCCAGGGGTTGGGCCCTTGGAGCTGGTGTTGGGGCCCCCAGGGGTTAGGCCCCTGGAGCTATGGTTCGGGCGCTCAGGGGTTGGGCCGCTGGAGCTGGTGTTGGGGCCCCTGACCTAATGTCACCCCTTGCTCTCCCATCCCCCACACAGACAGTCCCGACTCCATCACAGTAATGCCCAGAGCATTTCACGCATGGAGCAACAGTAACACTGTGTGGCCATGCAGGGTAATGCCCAGAGCATTTCCTGCATGGAGCAAGAGTGACACCGTGTGGCCACATAGGGTAGTGCACAGAGCATTTCCCCGCATGGAGCTATGGTTCGGGAGCTCTGGGGTTGGGCCCTTGTAGCTGGTGTTGGGACTCCCAGGGGTTGGGCCCCTGGAGCTGGTGTTGGGGCCCCAGGGGTTAAGGTTCGGGCGCTCAGGGGTTGGGCCCTTGGAGCTGGCGTGCGGGCCCCCAGGGAATAGGCCCCTAGAGCTATGGTTTGCTCACTCTGGGGTTCTGCCCCTGGAGCTGGTGTTGGGGCTCCCAGGGGTTGGGCTCCTGCAGCTGGTGTTGGGGACCCAGGGGTTAGGCCCCTGGAGCTATGGTTCAGGCGCTCAGGGGTTGGGACCCTGGAGCTGGTTTTGGGGCCTCCAGTGGTTGAGACCCTGGAGCTGCGGTTGGGGCCTCCAGGGGTTAGCCCCTGGATCTTTGGTTCGGCCGCTCATTGGTTGGGCCCCTGGAGCTGGTGTTGGGGCCCCAAGGGGTTGGGCCCCTGGAGCTGGTGTTGGGGACCCAGGGGTTAGGGCCCTGGAGCTATGGTTCAGGCGCTCAGGGGTTGGGCCCCTGGAGCTTTGGTTTGGGCGCTCAGGGGTTGGGCCCCTGGAGCTGGGGTGGAGGGCCCCAGCGGTTGGGCCCCTGGAGCTGGTGTTGGGGCCCCCAGGGATTGGGCCCCTGGAGCTATGTTTCGGGCGCTCTGGGGTTGGGCCCCTGGAGCTGGTGTTGGGGACCCAGGTTTTAGGCCCGTGGAGCTATGGTTCAGGCACTCAGGGGTTGGACCCCTGGAGCTATGGTTCGGGCGCTCAGGGGTTGGTTCCCTGGAGCTAGGGTCGAGGGCCCCAGGGGTGGGGCCCCTGGAGCTGCTGTTGGGGCCCCCAGGTTTTGAGTTCCTGGAGATTGTGTTGGGGTTCGCAGGGGTTGGGCCCCTGGAGCTGTGGTTGGGCCCCCCAGGGTTTAGGCCCCTGGAGCTATGGTTCGGGCGCTCAGGGGTTGGGCCCCTGGAGCTGGTGTTGGGGCCCCAGGGGTTAAGGTTCGGGCGCTCAGGGGTTGGGCCCTTGGAGCTGGCGTGCGGGGCCCCAGGGAATAGGCCCCTAGAGCTATGGTTTGCTCACTCTGGGGTTCTGCCCCTGGAGCTGGTGTTGGGGCTCCCAGGGGTTGGGCTCCTGCAGCTGGTGTTGGGGACCCAGGGGTTAGGCCCCTGGAGCTATGGTTCAGGCGCTCAGGGGTTGGGACCCTGGAGCTGGTTTTGGGGCCTCCAGTGGTTGGGACCCTGGAGCTGCGGTTGGGGCCTCCAGGGGTTAGCCCCTGGATCTTTGGTTCGGCCGCTCATTGGTTGGGCCCCTGGAGCTGGTGTTGGGGCCCCAAGGGGTTGGGCCCCTGGAGCTGGTGTTGGGGACCCAGGGGTTAGGGCCCTGGAGCTATGGTTCAGGCGCTCAGGGGTTGGGCCCCTGGAGCTATGGTTCGGGCGCTCAGGGGTTGGGCCCCTGGAGCTGGGGTGGAGGGCCCCAGCGGTTGGGCCCCTGGAGCTGGTGTTGGGGCCCCCAGGGATTGGGCCCCTGGAGCTATGTTTCGGGCGCTCTGGGGATGGGCCCCTGGAGCTGGTGTTGGGGACCCAGGTTTTAGGCCCGTGGAGCTATGGTTCAGGCACTCAGGGGTTGGACCCCTGGAGCTATGGTTCGGGCGCTCAGGGGTTGGTTCCCTGGAGCTAGGGTCGAGGGCCCCAGGGGTGGGGCCCCTGGAGCTGCTGTTGGGGCCCCCAGGTTTTGAGTTCCTGGAGATTGTGTTGGGGTTCGCAGGGGTTGGGCCCCTGGAGCTGTGGTTGGGCCCCCCAGGGTTTAGGCCCCTGGAGCTATGGTTCGGGCGCTCAGGGGTTGGGCCCCTGGAGCTGGTGTTGGGGCCCCCAGGGGTTGGGCCCCTGGAGCTGGTGTTTGGGCCCCAGGGGCTAGGACCCTGTAGCTATGGTTCGGGCGCTCAGGGATTGGGCCCCTGGAGCTGGTTTTGGGGCCCCCAGGGGTTGGGCCCTTGGAGCTGGTGTTGGGGCCCCCAGGGGTTAGGCCCCTGGAGCTATGGTTCGGGCGCTCAGGGGTTGGGCCGCTGGAGCTGGTGTTGGGGCCCCTGACCTAATGTCACCCCTTGCTCTCCCATCCCCCACACAGACAGTCCCGACTCCATCACAGTAATGCCCAGAGCATTTCACGCATGGAGCAACAGTAACACTGTGTGGCCATGCAGGGTAATGCCCAGAGCATTTCCTGCATGGAGCAAGAGTGACACCGTGTGGCCACATAGGGTAGTGCACAGAGCATTTCTCCGCATGGAGCTATGGTTCGGGAGCTCTGGGGTTGGGCCCCTGTAGCTGGTGTTGGGACTCCCAGGGGTTGGGCCCCTGGAGCTGGTGTTGGGGCCCCAGGGGTTAAGGTTCGGGCGCTCAGGGGTTGGGCCCTTGGAGCTGGCGTGCGGGCCCCCAGGGAATAGGCCCCTAGAGCTATGGTTTGCTCACTCTGGGGTTCTGCCCCTGGAGCTGGTGTTGGGGCTCCCAGGGGTTGGGCTCCTGCAGCTGGTGTTGGGGACCCAGGGGATAGGCCCCTGGAGCTATGGTTCAGGCGCTCAGGGGTTGGGACCCTGGAGCTGGTTTTGGGGCCTCCAGTGGTTGGGACCCTGGAGCTGCGGTTGGGGCCTCCAGGGGTTAGCCCCTGGATCTTTGGTTCGGCCGCTCATTGGTTGGGCCCCTGGAGCTGGTGTTGGGGCCCCAAGGGGTTGGGCCCCTGGAGCTGGTGTTGGGGACCCAGGGGTTAGGGCCCTGGAGCTATGGTTCAGGTGCTCAGGGGTTGGGCCCCTGGAGCTATGGTTCGGGCGCTCAGGGGTTGGGCCCCTGGAGCTGGGGTGGAGGGCCCCAGCGGTTGGGCCCCTGGAGCTGGTGTTGGGGCCCCCAGGGATTGGGCCCCTGGAGCTATGTTTCGGGCGCTCTGGGGTTGGGCCCCTGGAGCTGGTGTTGGGGACCCAGGTTTTAGGCCCGTGGAGCTATGGTTCAGGCACTCAGGGGTTGGACCCCTGGAGCTATGGTTCGGGCGCTCAGGGGTTGGTTCCCTGGAGCTAGGGTCGAGGGCCCCAGGGGTGGGGCCCCTGGAGCTGCTGTTGGGGCCCCCAGGTTTTGAGTTCCTGGAGATTGTGTTGGGGTTCGCAGGGGTTGGGCCCCTGGAGCTGTGGTTGGGCCCCCCAGGGTTTAGGCCCCTGGAGCTATGGTTCAGGCACTCAGGGGTTGGACCCCTGGAGCTATGGTTCGGGCGCTCAGGGGTTGGTTCCCTGGAGCTAGGGTCGAGGGCCCCAGGGGTGGGGCCCCTGGAACTGCTGTTGGGGCCCCAGGTTTTGAGTTCCTGGAGATTGTGTTGGGGTTCGCAGGGGTTGGGCCCCTGGAGCTGGTGTTGGGGCCCCCAGGGGTTGGGCCCCTGGAGGTGGGGTTGGGGCCCCCGGGGGTTAGGCCCCTATAGCTATGGTTCGGGCGCTCAGGGGTTGGGCCCCTGGAGCTGGTGTTGGGGCCCTCAGGGATTAGGCCCCTGGAGCTATGGTTCAGGCGCTAAGGGTTTGGGACCCTGGAGCTGGTGTTGGGGCCCCCAGGGGTTGGGCCCCTGGAGCTGGTGTTGGGGCCCCAGGGGCTAGGACCCTGTAGCTATGGTTCGGGCGCTCAGGGATTGGGCCCCTGGAGCTGGTTTTGGGGCCCCCAGGGGTTGGGCCCTTGGAGCTGGTGTTGGGGCCCCCAGGGGTTAGGCCCCTGGAGCTATGGTTCGGGCGCTCAGGGGTTGGGCCGCTGGAGCTGGTGTTGGGGCCCCTGACCTAATGTCACCCCTTGCTCTCCCATCCCCCACACAGACAGTCCCGACTCCATCACAGTAATGCCCAGAGCATTTCACGCATGGAGCAACAGTAACACTGTGTGGCCATGCAGGGTAATGCCCAGAGCATTTCCTGCATGGAGCAAGAGTGACACCGTGTGGCCACATAGGGTAGTGCACAGAGCATTTCCCCGCATGGAGCTATGGTTCGGGAGCTCTGGGGTTGGGCCCCTGTAGCTGGTGTTGGGACTCCCAGGGGTTGGGCCCCTGGAGCTGGTGTTGGGGCCCCAGGGGTTAAGGTTCGGGCGCTCAGGGGTTGGGCCCTTGGAGCTGGCGTGCGGGCCCCCAGGGAATAGGCCCCTAGAGCTATGGTTTGCTCACTCTGGGGTTCTGCCCCTGGAGCTGGTGTTGGGGCTCCCAGGGGTTGGGCTCCTGCAGCTGGTGTTGGGGACCCAGGGGTTAGGCCCCTGGAGCTATGGTTCAGGCGCTCAGGGGTTGGGCCCCTGGAGCTATGGTTCGGGCGCTCAGGGGTTGGGCCCCTGGAGCTGGGGTGGAGGGCCCCAGCGGTTGGGCCCCTGGAGCTGGTGTTGGGGCCCCCAGGGATTGGGCCCCTGGAGCTATGTTTCGGGCGCTCTGGGGTTGGGCCCCTGGAGCTGGTGTTGGGGACCCAGGTTTTAGGCCCGTGGAGCTATGGTTCAGGCACTCAGGGGTTGGACCCCTGGAGCTATGGTTCGGGCTCTCAGGGGTTGGTTCCCTGGAGCTAGGGTCGAGGGCCCCAGGGGTGGGGCCCCTGGAGCTGCTGTTGGGGCCCCCAGGTTTTGAGTTCCTGGAGATTGTGTTGGGGTTCCCAGGGGTTGGGCCCCTGGAGCTGTGGTTGGGCCCCCCAGGGTTTAGGCCCCTGGAGCTATGGTTCGGGCACTCAGGGGTTGGGCCCCTGGAGCTGGTGTTGGGGCCCCCAGGGGTTGGGCCCCTGGAGGTGGGGTTGGGGCCCCCGGGGGTTAGGCCCCTATTGCTATGGTTCGGGCGCTCAGGGGTTGGGCCCCTGGAGCTGGTGTTGGGGCCCTCAGGGATTAGGCCCCTGGAGCTATGGTTCAGGCGCTAAGGGTTTGGGACCCTGGAGCTGGTGTTGGGGCCCCCAGGGGTTGGGCCCCTGGAGCTGGTGTTGGGGCCCCAGGGGCTAGGACCATGTAGCTATGGTTCAGGCGCTCAGGGATTGGGCCCCTGGAGCTGGTTTTGGGGCCCCCAGGGGTTGGGCCCTTGGAGCTGGTGTTGGGGCCCCCAGGGGTTAGGCCCCTGGAGCTATGGTTCGGGCGCTCAGGGGTTGGGCCGCTGGAGCTGGTGTTGGGGCCCCTGACCTAATGTCACCCCTTGCTCTCCCATCCCCCACACAGACAGTCCCGACTCCATCACAGTAATGCCCAGAGCATTTCACGCATGGAGCAACAGTAACACTGTGTGGCCATGCAGGGTAATGCCCAGAGCATTTCCTGCATGGAGCAAGAGTGACACCGTGTGGCCACATAGGGTAGTGCACAGAGCATTTCCCCGCATGGAGCTATGGTTCGGGAGCTCTGGGGTTGGGTCCCTGGAGCTGGTGTTGGGGCCCCAGGGGTTAAGGTTCGGGCGCTCAGGGGTTGGGCCCTTGGAGCTGGCGTGCGGGCCCCCAGGGTATAGGCCCCTAGAGCTATGGTTTGCTCACTCTGGGGTTCTGCCCCTGGAGCTGGTGTTGGGGCTCCCAGGGGTTGGGCTCCTGCAGCTGGTGTTGGGGACCCAGGGGTTAGGCCCCTGGAGCTATGGTTCAGGCGCTCAGGGGTTGGGACCCTGGAGCTGGTTTTGGGGCCTCCAGTGGTTGGGACTCTGGAGCTGCGGTTGGGGCCTCCAGGGCTTAGCCCCTGGATCTTTGGTTCGGCCGCTCATTGGTTGGGCCCCTGGAGCTGGTGTTGGGGCCCCAAGGGTTTGGGCCCCTGGAGCTGGTGTTGGGGACCCAGGGGTTAGGGCCCTGGAGCTATGGTTCAGGTGCTCAGGGGCTGGGCCCCTGGAGCTATGGTTCGGGCGCTCAGGGGTTGGGCCCCTGGAGCTGGGGTGGAGGGCCCCAGCGGTTGGGCCCCTGGAGCTGGTGTTGGGGCCCCCAGGGATTGGGCCCCTGGAGCTATGTTTCGGGCGCTCTGGGGTTGGGCCCCTGGAGCTGGTGTTGGGGACCCAGGTTTTAGGCCCCTGGAGCTATGGTTCAGGCGCTCAGGGGTTGGGACCTTGGAGCTGGTTTTGGGGCCTCCAGTGGTTGGGACCCTGGAGCTGCGGTTGGGGCCTCCAGGGGTTAGCCCCTGGATCTTTGGTTCGGCCGCTCATTGGTTGGGCCCCTGGAGCTGGTGTTGCGGCCCCAAGGGGTTGGGCCCCTGGAGCTGGTGTTGGGGACCCAGGGGTTAGGGCCCTGGAGCTATGGTTCAGGCGCTCAGGTGTTGGGCCCCTGGAGCTATGGTTCGGGCGCTCAGGGGTTGGGCCCCTGGAGCTGGGGTGGAGGGCCCCAGCGGTTGGGCCCCTGGAGGTGGTGTTGGGGCCCCCAGGGATTGGGCCCCTGGAGCTATGTTTCGGGCGCTCTGGGGTTGGGCCCCTGGAGCTGGTGTTGGGGACCCAGGTTTTAGGCCCGTGGAGCTATGGTTCAGGCACTCAGGGGTTGGACCCCTGGAGCTATGGTTCGGGCGCTCAGGGGTTGGTTCCCTGGAGCTAGGGTCGAGGGCCCCAGGGGCGGGGCCCCTGGAGCTGCTGTTGGGGCTCCCAGGTTTTGAGTTCCTGGAGATTGTGTTGGGGTTCGCAGGGGTTGGGCCCCTGGAGCTGTGGTTCTGCCCCCCAGGTTTTAGGCCCCTGGAGCTATGGTTCGGGCGCTCAGGGGTTGGGCCCCTGGAGCTGGTGTTGGGGCTCCCAGGGGTTGGGCCCCTGGAGGTGGGGTTGGGGCCCCCGGGGGTTAGGCCCCTATAGCTATGGTTCGGGCGCTCAGGGGTTGGGCCCCTGGAGCTGGTGTTGGGGCCCTCAGGGATTAGGCCCCTGGAGCTATGGTTCAGGCGCTAAGGGTTTGGGACACTGGAGCTGGTGTTGGGGCCCCCAGGGGTTGGGCCCCTGGAGCTGGTGTTGGGGCCCCAGGGGCTAGGCCCCTGTAGCTATGGTTCGAGCGCTCAGGGATTGGGCCCCTGGAGCTGGTTTTGGGGCCCCCAGGGGTTGGGCCCTTGGAGCTGGTGTTGGGGCCCCCAGGGGTTAGGCCCCTGGAGCTATGGTTCGGGAGCTCTGGGGTTGGGCCCCTGTAGCTGGTGTTGGGACTCCCAGGGGTTGGGCCCCTGGAGCTGGTGTTGGGGCCCCAGGGGTTAAGGTTCGGGCGCTCAGGGGTTGGGCCCTTGGAGCTGGCGTGCGGGGCCCCAGGGAATAGGCCCCTAGAGCTATGGTTTGCTCACTCTGGGGTTCTGCCCGTGGAGCTGGTGTTGGGGCTCCCAGGGGTTGGGCTCCTGCAGCTGGTGTTGGGGACCCAGGGGTTAGGCCCCTGGAGCTATGGTTCAGGCGCTCAGGGGTTGGGACCCTGGAGCTGGTTTTGGGGCCTCCAGTGGTTGGGACCCTGGAGCTGCGGTTGGGGCCTCCAGGGGTTAGCCCCTGGATCTTTGGTTCGGCCGCTCATTGGTTGGGCCCCTGGAGCTGGTGTTGGGGCCCCAAGGGGTTGGGCCCCTGGAGCTGGTGTTGGGGACCCAGGGGTTAGGGCCCTGGAGCTATGGTTCAGGCGCTCAGGGGTTGGGCCCCTGGAGCTATGGTTCGGGCGCTCAGGGGTTGGGCCCCTGGAGCTGGGGTGGAGTGCCCCAGCGGTTGGGCCCCTGGAGCTGGTGTTGGGGCCCCCAGGGATTGGGCCCCTGGAGCTATGTTTCGGGCGCTCTGGGGTTGGGCCCCTGGAGCTGGTGTTGGGGACCCAGGTTTTAGGCCCCTGGAGCTATGGTTCAGGCGCTCAGGGGTTGGGACCCTGGAGCTGGTTTTGGGGCCTCCAGTGGTTGGGACCCTGGAGCTGCGGTTGGGGCCTCCAGGGGTTAGCCCCTGGATCTTTGGTTCGGCCGCTCATTGGTTGGGCCCCTGGAGCTGGTGTTGGGGCCCCAAGGGGTTGGGCCCCTGGAGCTGGTGTTGGGGACCCAGGGGTTAGGGCCCTGGAGCTATGGTTCAGGCGCTCAGGTGTTGGGCCCCTGGAGCTATGGTTCGGGCGCTCAGGGGTTGGGCCCCTGGAGCTGGGGTGGAGGGCCCCAGCGGTTGGGCCCCTGGAGGTGGTGTTGGGGCCCCCAGGGATTGGGCCCCTGGAGCTATGTTTCGGGCGCTCTGGGGTTGGGCCCCTGGAGCTGGTGTTGGGGACCCAGGTTTTAGGCCCGTGGAGCTATGGTTCAGGCACTCAGGGGTTGGACCCCTGGAGCTATGGTTCGGGCGCTCAGGGGTTGGTTCCCTGGAGCTAGGGTCGAGGGCCCCAGGGGTGGGGCCCCTGGAGCTGCTGTTGGGGCTCCCAGGTTTTGAGTTCCTGGAGATTGTGTTGGGGTTCGCAGGGGTTGGGCCCCTGGAGCTGTGGTTGGGCCCCCCAGGGTTTAGGCCCCTGGAGCTATGGTTCGGGCGCTCAGGGGTTGGGCCCCTGGAGCTGGTGTTGGGGCCCCCAGGGGTTGGGCCCCTGGAGGTGGGGTTGGGGCCCCCGGGGGTTAGGCCCCTATAGCTATGGTTCGGGCGCTCAGGGGTTGGGCCCCTGGAGCTGGTGTTGGGGCCCTCAGGGATTAGGCCCCTGGAGCTATGGTTCAGGCGCTAAGGGTTTGGGACCCTGGAGCTGGTGTTGGGGCCCCCAGGGGTTGGGCCCCTGGAGCTGGTGTTGGGGCCCCAGGGGCTAGGCCCCTGTAGCTATGGTTCGGGCGCTCAGGGATTGGGCCCCTGGAGCTGGTTTTGGGGCCCCCAGGGGTTGGGCCCTTGGAGCTGGTGTTGGGGCCCCCAGGGGTTAGGCCCCTGGAGCTATGGTTCGGGCGCTCAGGGGTTGGGCCGCTGGAGCTGGTGTTGGGGCCCCTGACCTAATGTCACCCCTTGCTCTCCCATCCCCCACACAGACAGTCCCGACTCCATCACAGTAATGCCCAGAGCATTTCACGCATGGAGCAACAGTAACAATGTGTGGCCATGCAGGGTAATGCCCAGAGCATTTCCTGCATGGAGCAAGAGTGACACCGTGTGGCCACATAGGGTAGTGCACAGAGCATTTCCCCGCATGGAGCTATGGTTCGGGAGCTCTGGGGTTGGGCCCCTGTAGCTGGTGTTGGGACTCCCAGGGGTTGGGCCCCTGGAGCTGGTGTTGGAGCCCCAGGGGTTAAGGTTCGGGCGCTCAGGGGTTGGGCCCTTGGAGCTGGCGTGCGGGCCCCCAGGGAATAGGCCCCTAGAGCTATGGTTTGCTCACTCTGGGGTTCTGCCCCTGGAGCTGGTGTTGGGGCTCCCAGGGGTTGGGCTCCTGCAGCTGGTGTTGGGGACCCAGGGGTTAGGCCCCTGGAGCTATGGTTCAGGCGCTCAGGGGTTGGGACCCTGGAGCTGGTTTTGGGGCCTCCAGTGGTTGGGACCCTGGAGCTGCGTTTGGGGCCTCCAGGGGTTAGCCCCTGGATCTTTGGTTCGGCCGCTCATTGGTTGGGCCCCTGGAGCTGGTGTTGGGGCCCCAAGGGGTTGGGCCCCTGGAGCTGGTGTTGGGGACCCAGGGGTTAGGGCCCTGGAGCTATGGTTCAGGCGCTCAGGGGTTGGGCCCCTGGAGCTATGGTTCGGGCGCTCAGGGGTTGGGCCCCTGGAGCTGGGGTGGAGGGCCCCAGCGGTTGGGCCCCTGGAGCTGGTGTTGGGGCCCCCAGGGATTGGGCCCCTGGAGCTATGTTTCGGGCGCTCTGGGGTTGGGCCCCTGGAGCTGGTTTTGGGGACCCAGGTTTTAGGCCCGTGGAGCTATGGTTCAGGCACTCAGGGGTTGGACCTCTGGAGCTATGGTTCGGGCGCTCAGGGGTTGGTTCCCTGGAGCTAGGGTAGAGGGCCCCAGGGGTGGGGCCCCTGGAGCTGCTGTTGGGGCCCCCAGGTTTTGAGTTCCTGGAGATTGTGTTGGGGTTCGCAGGGGTTGGGCCCCTGGAGCTGTGGTTGGGCCCCCCAGGGTTTAGGCCCCTGGAGCTATGGTTCGGGCGCTCAGGGGTTGGGCCCCTGGAGCTGGTGTTGGGGCCCCCAGGGGTTGGGCCCCTGGAGGTGGGATTGGGGCCCCCGGGGGTTAGGCCCCTATAGCTATGGTTCGGGCGCTCAGGGGTTGCCCCCCTGGAGCTGGTGTTGGGGACCCAGGTTTTAGGCCCGTGGAGCTATGGTTCAGGGACTCAGGGGTTGGACCCCTGGAGCTATGGTTCGGGCGCTCAGGGGTTGGTTCCCTGGAGCTAGGGTCGAGGGCCCCAGGGGTGGGGCCCCTGGAGCTGCTGTTGGGGCCCCCAGGTTTTGAGTTCCTGGAGATTGTGTTGGGGTTCGCAGGGGTTGGGCCCCTGGAGCTGTGGTTGGGCCCCCCAGGGTTTAGGCCCCTGGAGCTATGGTTCGGGCGCTCAGGGGTTGGGCCCCTGGAGCTGGTGTTGGGGCCCCCAGGGGTTGGGCCCCTGGAGGTGGGATTGGGGCCCCCGGGGGTTAGGCCCCTATAGCTATGGTTCGGGCGCTCAGGGGTTGGGCCCCTGGAGCTGGTGTTGGGGCCCTCAGGGATTAGGCCCCTGGAGCTATGGTTCAGGCTCTAAGGGTTTGGGACCCTGGAGCTGGTGTTGGGGCCCCCAGGGGTTGGGCCCCTGGAGCTGGTGTTGGGGCCCCAGGGGCTAGGCCCCTGTAGCTATGGTTCGGGCGCTCAGGGATTGGGCCCCTGGAGCTGGTTTTGGGGCCCCCAGGGGTTGGGCCCTTGGAGCTGGTGTTGGGGCCCCCAGGGGTTAGGCCCCTGGAGCTATGGTTCGGGCGCTCAGGGGTTGGGCCGCTGGAGCTGGTGTTGGGGCCCCTGACCTAATGTCACCCCTTGCTCTCCCATCCCCCACACAGACAGTCCCGACTCCATCACAGTAATGCCCAGAGCATTTCACGCATGGAGCAACAGTAACACTGTGTGGCCATGCAGGGTAATGCCCAGAGCATTTCCTGCATGGAGCAAGAGTGACACCGTGTGGCCACATAGGGTAGTGCACAGAGAATTTCCCCGCATGGAGCTATGGTTCGGGAGCTCTGGGGTTGGGCCCCTGTAGCTGGTGTTGGGACTTCCAGGGGTTGGGCCCCTGGAGCTGGTGTTGGGGCCCCAGGGGTTAAGGTTCGGGCGCTCAGGGGTTGGGCCCTTGGAGCTGGCGTGCGGGCCCCCAGGGAATAGGCCCCTAGAGCTATGGTTTGCTCACTCTGGGGTTCTGCCCCTGGAGCTGGTGTTGGGGCTCCCAGGGGTTGGGCTCCTGCAGCTGGTGTTGGGGACCCAGGGGTTGGGCCCCTGGAGCTGGTGTTGGGGACCCAGGTTTTAGGCCCCTGGAGCTATGGTTCAGGCGCTCAGGGGTTTTGACCCTGGAGCTGGTTTTGGGGCCTCCAGTGGTTGGGACCCTGGAGCTGCGGTTGGGGCCTCCAGGGGTTAGCCCCTGGATCTTTGGTTCGGCCGCTCATTGGTTGGGCCCCTGGAGCTGGTGTTGGGGCCCCAAGGGGTTGGGCCCCTGGAGCTGGTGTTGGGGACCCAGGGGTTAGGGCCCTGGAGCTATGGTTCAGGCGCTCAGGTGTTGGGCCCCTGGAGCTATGGTTCGGGCGCTCAGGGGTTGGGCCCCTGGAGCTGGGGTGGAGGGCCCCAGCGGTTGGGCCCCTGGAGGTGGTGTTGGGGCCCCCAGGGATTGGGCCCCTGGAGCTATGTTTCGGGCGCTCTGGGGTTGGGCCCCTGGAGCTGGTGTTGGGGACCCAGGTTTTAGGCCCGTGGAGCTATGGTTCAGGAACTCAGGGGTTGGACCCCTGGAGCTATGGTTCGGGCGCTCAGGGGTTGGTTCCCTGGAGCTAGGGTCGAGGGCCCCAGGGGTGGGGCCCCTGGAGCTGCTGTTGGGGCTCCCAGGTTTTGAGTTCCTGGAGATTGTGTTGGGGTTCGCAGGGGTTGGGCCCCTGGAGCTGTGGTTGTGCCCCCCAGGGTTTAGGCCCCTGGAGCTATGGTTCGGGCGCTCAGGGGTTGGGCCCCTGGAGCTGGTGTTGGGGCCCCCAGGGGTTGGGCCCCTGGAGGTGGGGTTGGGGCCCCCGGGGGTTAGGCCCCTATAGCTATGGTTCGGGCGCTCAGGGGTTGGGCCCCTGGAGCTGGTGTTGGGGCCCTCAGGGATTAGGCCCCTGGAGCTATGGTTCAGGCGCTAAGGGTTTGGGACCCTGGAGCTGGTGTTGGGGCCCCCAGGGGTTGGGCCCCTGGAGCTGGTGTTGGGGCCCCAGGGGCTAGGCCCCTGTAGCTATGGTTCGGGCGCTCAGGGATTGGGCCCCTGGAGCTGGTTTTGGGGCCCCCAGGGGTTGGGCCCTTGGAGCTGGTGTTGGGGCCCCCAGGGGTTAGGCCCCTGGAGCTATGGTTCGGGCGCTCAGGGGTTGGGCCGCTGGAGCTGGTGTTGGGGCCCCTGACCTAATGTCACCCCTTGCTCTCCCATCCCCCACACAGACAGTCCCGACTCCATCACAGTAATGCCCAGAGCATTTCACGCATGGAGCAACAGTAACACTGTGTGGCCATGCAGGGTAATGCCCAGAGCATTTCCTGCATGGAGCAAGAGTGACACCGTGTGGCCACATAGGGTAGTGCACAGAGCATTTCCCCGCATGGAGCTATGGTTCGGGAGCTCTGGGGTTGGGCCCCTGTAGCTGGTGTTGGGACTCCCAGGGGTTGGGCCCCTGGAGCTGGTGTTGGGGCCCCAGGGGTTAAGGTTCGGGCGCTCAGGGGTTGGGCCTTTGGAGCTGGCGTGCGGGCCCCCAGGGAATAGGCCCCTAGAGCTATGGTTTGCTCACTCTGGGGTTCTGCCCCTGGAGCTGGTGTTGGGGCTCCCAGGGGTTGGGCTCCTGCAGCTGGTGTTGGGGACCCAGGGGTTAGGCCCCTGGAGCTATGGTTCAGGCGCTCAGGGGTTGGGACCCTGGAGCTGGTTTTGGGGCCTCCAGTGGTTTGGACCCTGGAGCTGCGGTTGGGGCCTCCAGGGGTTAGCCCCTGGATCTTTGGTTCAGCCGCTCATTGGTTGGGCCCCTGGAGCTGGTGTTGGGGCCCCAAGGGGTTGGGCCCCTGGAGCTGGTGTTGGGGACCCAGGGGTTAGGGACCTGGAGCTATGGTTCAGGCGCTCAGGGGTTGGGCCCCTGGAGCTATGGTTCGGGCGCTCAGGGGTTGGGCCCCTGGAGCTGGGGTGGAGGGCCCCAGCGGTTGGGCCCCTGGAGCTGGTGTTGGGGCCCCCAGGGATTGGGCCCCTGGAGCTATGTTTCGGGCGCTCTGGGGTTGGGCCCCTGGAGCTGGTGTTGGGGACCCAGGTTTTAGGCCCGTGGAGCTATGGTTCAGGCACTCAGGGGTTGGACCCCTGGAGCTATGGTTCGGGCGCTCAGGGGTTGGTTCCCTGGAGCTAGGGTCGAGGGCCCCAGGGGTGGGGCCCCTGGAGCTGCTGTTGGGGCCCCCAGGTTTTGAGTTCCTGGAGATTGTGTTGGGGTTCGCAGGGGTTGGGTCCCTGGAGCTGTGGTTGGGCCCCCCAGGGTTTAGGCCCCTGGACCTATGGTTCGGGCGCTCAGGGGTTGGGCCCCTGGAGTTGGTGTTGGGGCCCCCAGGGGTTGGGCCCCTGGAGGTGGGATTGGGGCCCCCGGGGGTTAGGCCCCTATAGCTATGGTTCGGGCGCTCAGCGGTTGGGCCCCTGGAGCTGGTGTTGGGGACCCAGGTTTTAGGCCCGTGGAGCTATGGTTCAGGGACTCAGGGGTTGGACCCCTGGAGCTATGGTTCGGGTGCTCAGGGGTTGGTTCCCTGGAGCTAGGGTCGAGGGCCCCAGGGGTGGGGCCCCTGGAGCTGCTGTTGGGGCCCCCAGGTTTTGAGTTCCTGCAGATTGTGTTGGGGTTCGCAGGGGTTGGGCCCCTGGAGCTGTGGTTGGGCCCCCCAGGGTTTAGGCCCCTGGAGCTATGGTTCGGGCGCTCAGGGGTTGGGCCCCTGGAGCTGGTGTTGGGGCCCCCAGGGGTTGGGCCCCTGGAGGTGGGGTTGGGGCCCCCGGGGGTTAGGCCCCTATAGCTATGGTTCGGGCGCTCAGGGGTTGGGCCCCTGGAGCTGGTGTTGGGTCCCTCAGGGATTAGGCCCCTGGAGCTATGGTTCAGGCGCTAAGGGTTTGGGACCCTGGAGCTGGTGTTGGGGCCCCCAGGGGTTGGGCCCCTGGAGCTGGTGTTGGGGCCCCAGGGGCTAGGCCTCTGTAGCTATGGTTCGGGCGCTCAGGGATTGGGCCCCTGGAGCTGGTTTTGGGGCCCCCAGGGGTTGGGCCCTTGGAGCTGGTGTTGGGGCCCCCAGGGGTTAGGCCCCTGGAGCTATGGTTCGGGCGCTCAGGGGTTGGGCCGCTGGAGCTGGTGTTGGGGCCCCTGACCTAATGTCACCCCTTGCTCTCCCATCCCCCACACAGACAGTCCCGACTCCATCACAGTAATGCCCAGAGCATTTCACGCATGGAGCAACAGTAACACTGTGTGGCCATGCAGGGTAATGCCCAGAGCATTTCCTGCATGGAGCAAGAGTGACACCGTGTGGCCACATAGGGTAGTGCACAGAGCATTTCCCCGCATGGAGCTATGGTTCGGGAGCTCTGGGGTTGGGCCCCTGTAGCTGGTGTTGGGACTCCCAGGGGTTGGGCCCCTGTAGCTGGTGTTGGGGCCCCAGGGGTTAAGGTTCGGGCGCTCAGGGGTTGGGCCCTTGGAGCTGGCGTGCGGGCCCCCAGGGAATAGGCCCCTAGAGCTATGGTGTGCTCACTCTGGGGTTCTGCCCCTGGAGCTGGTGTTGGGGCTCCCAGGGGTTGGGCTCCTGCAGCTGGTGTTGGGGACCCAGGGGTTAGGCCCCTGGAGCTATGGTTCAGGCGCTCAGGGGTTGGGACCCTGGAGCTGGTTTTGGGGCCTCCAGTGGTTGGGACCCTGGAGCTGCGGTTGGGGCCTCCAGGGGTTAGCCCCTGGATCTTTGGTTCGGCCGCTCATTGGTTGGGCCCCTGGAGCTGGTGTTGGGGCCCCAAGGGGTTGGGCCCCTGGAGCTGGTGTTGGGGACCCAGGGGTTAGGGCCCTGGAGCTATGGTTCAGGCGCTCAGGGGTTGGGCCCCTGGAGCTGGGGTGGAGGGCCCCAGCGGTTGGGCCCCTGGAGCTGGTGTTGGGACTCCCAGGGGTTGGGCCCCTGGAGCTGGTGTTGGGGCCCCAGAGGTTAAGGTTCGGGCTGTCATAAACAGATAGCTAAGGGTTAATGTCTCTTTCACCTGAAGCACCTGACCAGAGGACCAATCAGGAAACCGGATTTTTTCAACTTTGGGTGGAGGGAACTGAGTCTTTTTCTCTTTGTTTTCTGGCTGCCTGCTTGCTCTGAGCTTTGGAGAAGTAGTTCTACTTTCTAGTCTTCTGTTTTCTAAGTGTAAGGACAAAGAGATCAGATAGTAAGTTCTATGGTTTTCTTTTCTTTGGTATTTGCATGAATATAAGTGCTGAAGTGCTTTGATTTGTATTCTTTTTTGAATAAGGCTGTTAATTCAATATTCTTTTAAGCAATTGACCCTGTGTTATATCATCTAATACAGAGAGAACATTTGTACTTATTTTTCTTTCTTTTTATATAAAGCTTTCTTTTAAGACCTGTTGGAGTTTTTCTTTACTTCAGGGAAATTGAGTCTGTACTCACCAGGGAATTGGTGGGAGGAAGGAATCGGGGAGATCTGTGTGTTGGATTGCTAGCCTGGTTTTTGCATTCCCTCTGGGGGAATAGGAAAGTACTTTTTGTTTCCAGGAGTGGGAACAGAGAGGGAGATTCACTCTGTTTGGATTCACAGAGCTTGTGTCTGTGTATCTCTCCAGGAGCACCTGGAGGGGGGAAGGGAAAAAGGATTATTTCCCTTTGTTGTGAGACTCAAGGGATTTGGGTCTTGGGGTCCCCAGGGAAGGTTTTTCAGGGGGACCAGAGTGCCCCAAAACACTCTAATTTTTTGGGTGGTGGCAGCAGGTACCAGGTCCAAGCTGGTAACTAAGCTTGGAGGTTTTCATGCTAACCCCCATATTTTGGACGCTAAGGTCCAAATCTGGGACTAAGGTTATTACATGGTGGCAGCGGTGGGATATAGATAGAATCCAGAAGCCAGTAGGAATATTATATTTTTCTTTTCTCTGCTAAGGGCTTTTTAGCAGAGAGAAACAGTTTGGATTTAAAAGGGAACCAGAGAGAAATTTTTTTTTCTGCTCTCTCTGGCAGTTTGTGGCTTGCATGTTAAGCAGAAGTCGTTAAGGACTATTAACAGTCTTTTGTCACACAATAGCCCTCCCATTAGGAGGCAGGTACCAGCACTTATAGGCATGCAAATAAAGTGGTTTTTCTGGTTTCCCTTCATTGAACATTAGCTAGAGAGAGAAAAGGAAAAAAACACTGTTGCTAGGCAGACTTCAGGAGGCAACAGAGAACCTGCAGTTCAGAAGATAAACACCGGAGGGCACCCCAACACAAGAAAACAAGAACCATGTCTTCTAAGGCAAAAATAGACGCTGAAGAACAAATCAAAGAAGCTGAACACAGGCGACAGATGGAGATGAAAGAAAAGGAAGAAAGCATGAAACTGGCAGCCTTCCAAAGAGAACAGGCAGCCCAAGAGGCAGCACACAAAAGAAAACTAGAAGAAGAAGAGATAGCCTACCGAAGGAAACAAGCAGAAGAAGAGTTGGCCCACCACCGAGAAATGGAAAAACACCAAAAAGAAATGGAAAAACACCAAAAAGAAATGGAAAAACACCAAAAAGAAATGGAAAAACAACAAAAAGAGAATGAAGAGAAGGAAAAACAGAGAAAACATGAACTGGAGATGGCAAAAGCTGGGTTGCATGTGCCAGCCAACCCTAACAACCCGGCGCCCATTATTGCTCCACAGCACAGGAAATTTCCCACCTACAAGGCAGGTGATGACACCGAGGCCTTCTTGGAAAATTTTGAAAGAGCTTGTCTTGGGTACAAGATTCCCGAAGACCAGTACATGGTAGAATTGAGGTCACAGCTCAGTGGACCTTTAGCAGAGGTGGCAGCTGAAATGCCTAAGCAGCAAATGAATGACTATAAACTTTTTCAAACCAGGGCCAGATACAGAATGGGGATAACCCCAGATCATGCCCGTCGGCGTTTCAGAAACCAAAAGTGGAAACCAGAGGAGTCATTTCCCAAACACGCCTACTACATTGCAAAGAACTATGAGGCCTGGCTAACAGGAAACAACATTCAAACCTTGGAAGAACTGAACCTCCTCATACAAATGGAGCAGTTCTTGGATGGTGTTCCTGAAGACATCACGCGGTACATACAAGATGGAAACCCCAAGAATATCGCTGAGGCGGGGGAGATTGGAGCCAAATGGATGGAACTGGCAGAAAGCAAAAAAGCTACTGTCAAGGGGAACGATTACCCCAGGGGGCACACAGACCATAAACCCTACAACCGAGGACAGCCAAAGACCCCACATACCACCCAAGTAAAGCCACAGATACCCTATCCTTCAACCTCACCAGTCTCCAGTAACTCACCTCGGCCCAGTGATCCATCAGATGGAAGATGCTTTAAGTGTAATGAACTGGGACATATCAAGGCCAAGTGTCCCAAGAACACCATGCGAGTGCAATTCATTACACCACCATCACACCAAAGATCCCCAGGCCCGGATGCCTCTCAAATACCCTTGGAGCGAAGGGAAAATTTGAGAGTGGGCGGAAAGAAGGTTACTGCGTGGAGAGACACGGGGGCACAAGTGTCAGCTATCCACCAATCCTTCGTTGACCCCAAATTCATCAACCCAAAGGCCAAAGTTACAATTTACCCCTTCATGTCACAAGCTGTAGACTTGCCTACAGCTCAACTGCCTGTCCAGTACAAAGGCTGGTCAGGAATGTGGACTTTTGCAGTCTATGACAATTATCCTATCCCCATGCTACTGGGGGAAGACTTGGCCAACCAGGTGAGGCGGGCCAAGAGAGTGGGAATGGTTACACGTAGCCAAACCAGGCAAGCTTCCAGACCCATTCCTGTTCCTGAGCCGTCCACAGAGGCCCCGTCTGTGTTACCAGAGACCCAGACAGAGGTAGTGGACCCGGATTCCATGCCTACCCCTGAAACAACCACAGCATCTCCAGTCCCAGGCCCGGAACTGGAACAGCAACCAGCACCAGCAAGTGCAAACCCATCTTCAAACTCAACGCCAGAGGGCGCCAGCGAGCCAAAACTGGCAGAAGCAACAGACAGCCATACCCAAAAGGCTCAGCCAGAGCCTGAAATACCCTCAGGTGCACCAGCGAAGAGCGGTTCACCAGCAACGGAAACAACCCCATCACCTACATCGCTTCCAGAGGGACCAAGCCCAAGTCCACAGTCTGAGGAAGAACTGGTGACCCCAGCCTCAAGGGAACAGTTCCAGACTGAGCAGGAAGCGGATGACAGCCTTCAGAAAGCTTGGGCGGCGGCACGGAGCACCCCACCGCCTCTCAGCTCTTCTAATCGATCCCGGTTTGTTATAGACCAAGGACTTTTATACAAGGAAATTCTTTCTGGGGGACACCGGGAAGAATGGCAGCCGCAAAAACAGTTGGTGGTTCCAACTAAGTACCGGGGGAAGCTCTTAGGCTTAGCCCATGATCATCCCAGTGGCCATGCTGGGGTAAACAGAACCAAGGACCGGTTGGGGAAGTCCTTCCACTGGGAGGGGATGGGCAAGGATGTTGCCAAGTATGTCCGGTCTTGTGAGGTATGCCAAAGAGTGGGAAAGCCTCAAGACCAGGTCAAGGCCCCTCTCCAGCCACTCCCCATAATTGAGGTCCCATTTCAGCAAGTAGCTGTGGATATTCTGGGCCCTTTCCCAAAAAAGACGCCCAGAGGAAAGCAGTACGTACTGACTTTAGTGGACTTTGCTACCCGATGGCCAGAAGCAGTCGCTCTAGGCAACACCAGGGCTAACACTGTGTGCCTGGCCCTAACAGACATCTTTGCCAGGGTAGGTTGGCCCTCTGACATCCTTACAGATTCAGGGTCTAATTTCCTGGCAGGGACCATGGAAAAACTGTGGGAAACTCATGGGGTGAATCACTTGGTTGCCACCCCGTACCACCATCAAACCAATGGCCTGGTGGAAAGGTTCAATGGAACTTTGGGGGCCATGATACGAAAATTCATCAATGAATTCTCCAATAATTGGGACCTAGTGTTGCAGCAGTTGCTGTTTGCCTACAGGGCTGTACCACATCCCAGTTTAGGGTTTTCACCATTTGAACTTGTGTATGGTCACGAGGTTAAGGGGCCATTACAGTTGGTGAAGCAGCAATGGGAGGGGTTTACGCCTTCTCCAGGAACTAACATTCTGGACTTTGTAAGCAACCTACAAAGCACCCTCAGACACTCTTTAGCCCTTGCTAAAGAGAACCTAAAGGATGCTCAGGAAGAGCAAAAGGCCTGGTATGACAGACATGCCAGAGATCGGTCCTTCAAGGTAGGAGACCAGGTTATGGTCTTGAAGGCGCAACAGGCCCATAAGATGGAAGCATCATGGGAAGGGCCATTCACGGTCCAAGAGCGCCTGGGAGCTGTAAACTACCTCATAGCATTTCCCAATTCCTCACTAAAGCCTAAAGTGTACCATGTTAATTCTCTCAAGCCTTTCTATTCCAAAGACTTACAGGTTTGTCAGTTTACAGTCCAGGGAGATGATGCTGAGTGGCCTGACGGTGTCTACTACGACGGGAAAAAAGACGGTGGCGTGGAAGAGGTGAACCTCTCAACCACCCTGGAACGTCTGCAGCGGCAACAAATCAAGGAGCTGTGCACTAGCTTCGCCCCATTGTTCTCAGCCACCCCAGGACGGACTGAACGGGCATACCACTCCATTGATACAGGTAATGCTCACCCAATCAGAACCCCACCCTACCGAGTGTCTCCTCATGCCCAAGCTGCTATAGAACGGGAGATCCAGAACATGCTACAGATGGGTATAATCCGCTCATCTACCAGTGCATGGGCATCTCCAGTGGTTCTGGTACCCAAACCAGATGGGGAAATACGCTTTTGCGTGGACTACCGTAAGCTAAATGCTGTAACTCGTCCGGACAACTATCCAATGCCACGTACCGATGAGCTATTGGAAAAGTTGGGACGTGCCCAGTTCATCTCTACAATAGACTTAACCAAGGGGTACTGGCAAGTACCGCTAGATGAACCTGCCAAGGAGAGGTCAGCATTCGTCACCCATGCGGGGATGTATGAATTCAATGTCCTTCCTTTCGGCCTTCGAAATGCACCCGCCACCTTCCAGAGGCTGGTAGATGGTCTACTAGCTGGACTGGGAGAATTTGCAGTTGCCTACCTCGATGATGTGGCCATTTTTTCAGACTCCTGGCCCGAACACCTACTACACCTGGAAAAGGTCTTTGAGCGCATCAGGCAGGCAGGACTAACTGTTAAGGCCAAAAAGTGTCAAATAGGCCAAAACAGAGTGACTTACCTGGGGCACCAGGTGGGTCGAGGAACCATAAACCCCCTACAGGCCAAGGTGGATGCTATCCAAAAGTGGCCTGTCCCACGGTCCAAGAAGCAGGTCCAATCCTTCTTAGGCTTGGCCGGATACTACAGGCGATTTGTACCCCACTACAGCCAAATCGCTGCCCCACTGACCGACCTAACCAAAAAGACCCAGCCAAATGCAGTTAAGTGGACTGATGAGTGTCAAAAGGCCTTTACCCAACTTAAGGCAACACTCATGTCTGACCCTGTGCTCAGGGCCCCGGATTTTGACAAGCCATTCCTAGTAACCACCGATGCATTGAAATTCAACACATCACAGGAGCTTCTAATAAAGTTGCTGATGCACTCTCCCGTGAGAGTTTCCCATAATTCAGTAGTTAAAAAGTGTTCTTAAAATGTAGAAGTCTGTTAGTTATATACTTAGGAGTATATGTAAAGGTGTATGTGTTGTATTAATCTGTTTATTTTCAAGTTCTAGAAGGAAATCGCCGCCAGTGAGCTTCCCCACTGTCTGCAATTTGGGGGGCGTGTCATAAACAGATAGCTAAGGGTTAATGTCTCTTTCACCTGAAGCACCTGACCAGAGGACCAATCAGGAAACCGGATTTTTTCAACTTTGGGTGGAGGGAACTGAGTCTTTTTCTCTTTGTTTTCTGGCTGCCTGCTTGCTCTGAGCTTTGGAGAAGTAGTTCTACTTTCTAGTCTTCTGTTTTCTAAGTGTAAGGACAAAGAGATCAGATAGTAAGTTCTATGGTTTTCTTTTCTTTGGTATTTGCATGAATATAAGTGCTGAAGTGCTTTGATTTGTATTCTTTTTTGAATAAGGCTGTTTATTCAATATTCTTTTAAGCAATTGACCCTGTGTTGTATCATCTAATACAGAGAGAACATTTGTACTTATTTTTCTTTCTTTTTATATAAAGCTTTCTTTTAAGACCTGTTGGAGTTTTTCTTTACTTCAGGGAAATTGAGTCTGTACTCACCAGGGAATTGGTGGGAGGAAGGAATCGGGGAGATCTGTGTGTTGGATTGCTAGCCTGGTTTTTGCATTCCCTCTGGGGGAATAGGAAAGTACTTTTTGTTTCCAGGAGTGGGAACAGAGAGGGAGATTCACTCTGTTTGGATTCACAGAGCTTGTGTCTGTGTATCTCTCCAGGAGCACCTGGAGGGGGGAAGGGAAAAAGGATTATTTCCCTTTGTTGTGAGACTCAAGGGATTTGGGTCTTGGGGTCCCCAGGGAAGGTTTTTCAGGGGGACCAGAGTGCCCCAAAACACTCTAATTTTTTGGGTGGTGGCAGCAGGTACCAGGTCCAAGCTGGTAACTAAGCTTGGAGGTTTTCATGCTAACCCCCATATTTTGGACGCTAAGGTCCAAATCTGGGACTAAGGTTATTACACGGGCGCTCAGGGGTTGGGCCCTTGGAGCTGGCGTGCAGGCCCCAAGGGACTAGGCCCCTAGAGCTATGGTTTGCTCACTCTGGGGTTCTGCCCCTGGAGCTGGTGTTGGGGCTCCCAGGGGTTGGGCCCCTGGAGCTGGTGTTGGGGCCCCCAGGGATTGGGCCCCTGGAGCTATGTTTCGGGCGCTCTGGGGTTGGGCCCCTGGAGCTGGTGTTGGGGCCCCCAGGGATTGGGCCCCTGGAGCTATGTTTCGGGCGCTCTGGGGTTGGGCCCCTGGAGCTGGTGTTGGGGACCCAGGTTTTAGGCCCGTGGAGCTATGGTTCAGGCACTCAGGGGTTGGACCCCTGGAGCTATGGTTCGGGCGCTCAGGGGTTGGTTCCCTGGAGCTAGGGTCGAGGGCCCCAGGGGTGGGGCCCCTGGAGCTGCTGTTGGGGCCCCCAGGTTTTGAGTTCCTGGAGATTGTGTTGGGGTTCGCAGGGGTTGGGCCCCTGGAGCTGTGGTTGGGCCCACCAGGGTTTAGGCCCCTGGAGCTATGGTTCGGGCGCTCAGGGGTTGGGCCCCTGGAGCTGGTGTTGGGGCCCCAGGGGTTAAGGTTTGGGCGCTCAGGGGTTGGGCCCTTGGAGCTGGCGTGCGGGCCCCCAGGGAATAGGCCCCTAGAGCTATGGTTTGCTCACTCTGGGGTTCTGCCCCTGGAGCTGGTGTTGGGGCTCCCAGGGGTTGGGCTCCTGCAGCTGGTGTTGGGGACCCAGGGGTTAGGCCCCTGGAGCTATGGTTCAGGCGCTCAGGGGTTGGGACCCTGGAGCTGGTTTTGGGGCCTCCAGTGGTTGGGACCCTGGAGCTGCGGTTGGGGCCTCCAGGGGTTAGCCCCTGGATCTTTGGTTCGGCCGCTCATTGGTTGGGCCCCTGGAGCTGGTGTTGGGGCCCCAAGGGGTTGGGCCCCTGGAGCTGGTGTTGGGGACCCAGGGGTTAGGGCCCTGGAGCTATGGTTCAGGCGCTCAGGGGTTGGGCCCCTGGAGCTATGGTTCGGGCGCTCAGGGGTTGGGCCCCTGGAGCTGGGGTGGAGGGCCCCAGCGGTTGGGCCCCTGGAGCTGGTGTTGGGGCCCCCAGGGATTGGGCCCCTGGAGCTATGTTTCGGGCGCTCTGGGGTTGGGCCCCTGGAGCTGGTGTTGGGGACCCAGGTTTTAGGCCCGTGGAGCTATGGTTCAGGCACTCAGGGGTTGGACCCCTGGAGCTATGGTTCGGGCGCTCAGGGGTTGGTTCCCTGGAGCTAGGGTCGAGGGCCCCAGGGGTGGGGCCCCTGGAGCTGCTGTTGGGGCCCCCAGGTTTTGAGTTCCTGGAGATTGTGTTGGGGTTCGCAGGGGTTGGGCCCCTGGAGCTGTGGTTGGGCCCCCCAGGGTTTAGGCCCCTGGAGCTATGGTTCGGGCGCTCAGGGGTTGGGCCCCTGGAGCTGGTGTTGGGGCCCCCAGGGGTTGGGCCCCTGGAGGTGGGATTGGGGCCCCCGGGGGTTAGGCCCCTATAGCTATGGTTCGGGCGCTCAGGGGTTGGGTCCCTGGAGGTGGTGTTGGGGCCCCCAGGGGTTGGGCCCCTGGAGGTGGGGTTGGGGCCCCCGGGGGTTAGGCCCCTATAGCTATGGTTCGGGCGCTCAGGGTTTGGGCCCCTGGAGCTGGTGTTGGGGCCCTCAGGGATTAGGCCCCTGGAGCTATGGTTCAGGCGCTAAGGGTTTGGGACCCTGAAGCTGGTGTTGGGGCCCCCAGGGGTTGGGCCCCTGGAGCTGGTGTTGGGGCCCCAGGGGCTAGGCCCCTGTAGCTATGGTTCGGGCGCTCAGGGATTGGGCCCCTGGAGCTGGTTTTGGGGCCCCCAGGGGTTGGGCCCTTGGAGCTGGTGTTGGGGCCCCCAGGGGTTAGGCCCCTGGAGCTATGGTTCGGGCGCTCAGGGGTTGGGACGCTGGAGCTGGTGTTGGGGCCCCTGACCTAATGTCACCCCTTGCTCTCCCATCCCCCACACAGACAGTCCCGACTCCATCACAGTAATGCCCAGAGCATTTCACGCATGGAGCAACAGTAACACTGTGTGGCCATGCAGGGTAAGGCCCAGAGCATTTCCTGCATGGAGCAAGAGTGACACCGTGTGGCCACATAGGGTAGTGCACAGAGCATTTCCCCGCATGGAGCTATGGTTCGGGAGCTCTGGGGTTGGGCCTCTGTAGCTGGTGTTGGGACTCCCAGGGGTTGGGCCCCTGGAGCTGGTGTTGGGGCCCCAGGGGTTAAGGTTCGGGCGCTCAGGGGTTGGGCCCTTGGAGCTGGCGTGCGGGCCCCCAGGGACTAGGCCCCTAGAGCTATGGTTTGCTCACTCTGGGGTTCTGCCCCTGGAGCTGGTGTTGGGGCTCCCAGGGGTTGGGCTCCTGCAGCTGGTGTTGGGGACCCAGGGGTTAGGCCCCTGGAGCTATGGTTCAGGCGCTCAGGGGTTGGGACCCTGGAGCTGGTTTTGGGGCCTCCAGTGGTTAGGACCCTGGAGCTGCGGTTGGGGCCTCCAGGGGTTAGCCCCTGGATCTTTGGTTCGGCCGCTCATTGGTTGGGCCCCTGGAGCTGGTGTTGGGGCCCCAAGGGGTTGGGCCCCTGGAGCTGGTGTTGGGGACCCAGGGGTTAGGGCCCTGGAGCTATGGTTCAGGCGCTCAGGGGTTGGGCCCCTGGAGCTATGGTTCGGGCGCTCAGGGGTTGGGCCCGTGGAGCTGGGGTGGAGGGCCCCAGCGGTTGGGCCCCTGGAGCTGGTGTTGGGGCCCCCAGGGATTGGGCCCCTGGAGCTATGTTTCGGGCGCTCAGGGGTTGGGCCCCTGGAGCTGGTGTTGGGGACCCAGGTTTTAGGCCCGTGGAGCTATGGTTCAGGCACTCAGGGGTTGGACCCCAGGAGCTATGGTTCGGGCGCTCAGGGGTTGGTTCCCTGGAGCTAGGGTCGAGGGCCCCAGGGGTGGGGCCCCTGGAGCTGCTGTTGGGGCCCCCAGGTTTTGAGTTCCTGGAGATTGTGTTGGGGTTCGCAGGGGTTGGGCCCCTGGAGCTGTGGTTGGGCCCCCCAGGGTTTAGGCCCCTGGAGCTATGGTTCGGGCGCTCAGGGGTTGGGCCCCTGGAGCTGGTGTTGGGGCCCCCAGGGGTTGGGCCCCTGGAGGTGGGATTGGGGCCCCCGGGGGTTAGGCCCCTATAGCTATGGTTCGGGCACTCAGGGGTTGGGCCCCTGGAGCTGGTGTTGGGGACCCAGGTTTTAGGCCCGTGGAGCTATGGTTCAGGGACTCAGGGGTTGGACCCCTGGAGCTATGGTTCGGGCGCTCAGGGGTTGGGCCCCTGGAGCTGGTGTTGGGGCCCTCAGGGATTAGGCCCCTGGAGCTATGGTTCAGGCGCTAAGGGTTTGGGACCCTGGAGCTGGTGTTGGGGCCCCCAGGGGTTGGGCCCCTGGAGCTGGTGTTGGGGCCCCAGGGGCTAGGCCCCTGTAGCTATGGTTCGGGCGCTCAGGGATTGGGCCCCTGGAGCTGGTTTTGGGGCCCCCAGGGGTTGGGCCCTTGGAGCTGGTGTTGGGGCCCCCAGGGGTTAGGCCCCTGGAGCTATGGTTCGGGCGCTCAGGGGTTGGGACGCTGGAGCTGGTGTTGGGGCCCCTGACCTAATGTCACCCCTTGCTCTCCCATCCCCCACACAGACAGTCCCGACTCCATCACAGTAATGCCCAGAGCATTTCACGCATGGAGCAACAGTAACACTGTGTGGCCATGCAGGGTAATGCCCAGAGCATTTCCTGCATGGAGCAAGAGTGACACCGTGTGGCCACATAGGGTAGTGCACAGAGCATTTCCCCGCATGGAGCTGTGGTTCGGGAGCTCTGGGGTTGGGCCCCTGTAGCTGGTGTTGGGACTCCCAGGGGTTGGGCCCCTGGAGCTGGTGTTGGGGCCCCAGGGGTTAAGGTTCGGGCCCTCAGGGGTTGGGTCCTTGGAGCTGGCGTGTGGGCCCCCAGGGAATAGGCCCCTAGAGCTATGGTTTCCTCACTCTGGGGTTCTGCCCCTGGAGCTGGTGTTGGGGCTCCCAGGGGTTGGGCTCCTGCAGCTGGTGTTGGGGACCCAGGGGTTAGGCCCCTGGAGCTATGGTTCAGGCGCTCAGGGGTTGGGACCCTGGAGCTGGTTTTGGGGCCTCCAGTGGTTGGGACCCTGGAGCTGCGGTTGGGGCCTCCAGGGGTTAGCCCCTGGATCTTTGGTTCGGCCGCTCATTGGTTGGGCCCCTGGAGCTGGTGTTGGGGCCCCAAGGGGTTGGGCCCCTGGAGCTGGTGTTGGGGACCCAGGGGTTAGGGCCCTGGAGCTATGGTTCAGGCGCTCAAGGGTTGGGCCCCTGGAGCTATGGTTCCGGCGCTCAGGGGTTGGGCCCCTGGAGCTGGGGTGGAGGGCCCCAGCGGTTGGGCCCCTGGAGCTGGTGTTGGGGCCCCCAGGGATTGGGCCCCTGGAGCTATGTTTCGGGCGCTCTGGGGTTGGGCCCCTGGAGCTGGTGTTGGGGACCCAGGTTTTAGGCCCGTGGAGCTATGGTTCAGGCACTCAGGGGTTGGACCCCTGGAGCTATGGTTCGGGCGCTCAGGGGTTGGTTCCCTGGAGCTAGGGTCGAGGGCCCCAGGGGTGGGGCCCCTGGAGCTGCTGTTGGGGCCCCCAGGCTTTGAGTTCCTGGAGATTGTGTTGGGGTTCGCAGGGGTTGGGTCCCTGGAGCTGTGGTTGGGCCCCCCAGGGTTTAGGCCCCTGGAGCTATGGTTCGGGCGCTCAGGGGTTGGGCCCCTGGAGCTGGTGTTGGGGCCCCAGGGGTTAAGGTTTGGGCGCTCAGGGGTTGGGCCCTTGGAGCTGGCGTGCGGGCCCCCAGGGAATAGGCCCCTAGAGCTATGGTTTGCTCACTCTGGGGTTCTGCCCCTGGAGCTGGTGTTGGGGCTCCCAGGGGTTGGGCTCCTGCAGCTGGTGTTGGGGACCCAGGTTTTAGGCCCGTGGAGCTATGGTTCAGGCACTCAGGGGTTGGACCCCTGGAGCTATGGTTCTGGCGCTCAGGGGTTGGTTCCCTGGAGCTAGGGTCGAGGGCCCCAGGGGTGGGGCCCCTGGAGCTGCTGTTGGGGCCCCCAGGCTTTGAGTTCCTGGAGATTGTGTTGGGGTTCGCAGGGGTTGGGCCCCTGGAGCTGTGGTTGGGCCCCCCAGGGTTTAGGCCCCTGGAGCTATGGTTCGGGCGCTCAGGGGTTGGGCCCCTGGAGCTGGTGTTGGGGCCCCCAGGGGTTGGGCCCCTGGCGGTGGGGTTGGGGCCCCCTGGGTTTAGGCCCCTATAGCTATGGTTTGGGTGCTCAGGGGTTGGGCCCCTGGAGCTGGTGTTGGGGCCCTCAGGGATTAGGCCCCTGGAGCTATGGTTCAGGCGCTCAGGGGTTGGGACCCTGGAGCTGGTTTTGGGGCCTACAGTGGTTGGGACCCTGGAGCTGCGGTTGGGGCCTCCAGGAGTTAGCCCCTGGATCTTTGGTTCGGCCGCTCATTGGTTGGGCCCCTGGAGCTGGTGTTGGGGCCCCAAGGGGTTGGGCCCCTGGAGCTGGTGTTGGGGACCCAGGGGTTAGGGCCCTGGAGCTATGGTTCAGGCGCTCAGGGGTTGGGCCCCTGGAGCTATGGTTCGGGCGCTCAGGGGTTGGGCCCGTGGAGCTGGGGTGGAGGGCCCCAGCGGTTGGGCCCCTGGAGCTGGTGTTGGGGCCCCCAGGGATTGGGCCCCTGGAGCTATGTTTCGGGCGCTCTGGGGTTGGGCCCCTGGAGCTGGTGTTGGGGACCCAGGTTTTAGGCCCGTGGAGCTATGGTTCAGGCACTCAGGGGTTGGACCCCTGGAGCTATGGTTCGGGCGCTCAGGGGTTGGTTCCCTGGAGCTAGGGTCGAGGGCCCCAGGGGTGGGGCCCCTGGAGCTGCTGTTGGGGCCCCCAGTTTTGAGTTCCTTGAGATTGTGTTGGGGTTCGCAGGGGTTGGGCCCCTGGAGCTGTGGTTGGGCCCCCCAGGGTTTAGGCCCCTGGAGCTATGGTTCGGGCGCTCAGGGGTTGGGCCCCTGGAGCTGGTGTTGGGGCCCCAGGGGTTAAGGTTCGGGCGCTCAGGGGTTGGGCCCTTGGAGCTGGCGTGCGGGCCCCCAGGGAATAGGCCCCTAGAGCTATGGTTTGCTCACTCTGGGGTTCTGCCCCTGGAGCTGGTGTTGGGGCTCCCAGGGGTTGGGCTGCTGCAGCTGGTGTTGGGGACCCAGGGGTTAGGCCCCTGGAGCTATGGTTCTGGCGCTCAGGGGTTGGGACCCTGGAGCTGGTTTTGGGGCCTCCAGTGGTTGGGGCCCTGGAGCTGCGGTTGGGGCCTCCAGGGGTTAGCCCCTGGATCTTTGGTTCGGCCGCTCATTGGTTGGGCCCCTGGAGCTGGTGTTGGGGCCCCAAGGGGTTGGGCCCCTGGAGCTGGTGTTGGGGACCCAGGGGTTAGGGCCCTGGAGCTATGGTTCAGGCGCTCAGGGGTTGGGCCCCTGGAGCTATGGTTCGGGCGCTCAGGGGTTGGGCCCCTGGAGCTGGGGTGGAGGGCCCCAGCGGTTGGGCCCCTGGAGCTGGTGTTGGGGCCCCCAGGGATTGGGCCCCTGGAGCTGTTTCGGGCGCTCTGGGGTTGGGCCCCTGGAGCTGGTGTTGGGGACCCAGGTTTTAGGCCCGTGGAGCTATGGTTCAGGCACTCAGGGGTTGGACCCCTGGAGCTATGGTTCGGGCGCTCAGGGGTTGGTTCCCTGGAGCTAGGGTCGAGGGCCCCAGGGGTGGGGCCCCTGGAGCTGCTGTTGGGGCCCCCAGGTTTTGAGTTCCTGGAGATTGTGTTGGGGTTCGCAGGGGTTGGGCCCCTGGAGCTGTGGTTGGGCCCCCCAGGGTTTAGGCCCCTGGAGCTATGGTTCGGGCGCTCAGGGGTTGGGCCCCTGGAGCTGGTGTTGGGGCCCCAGGGGTTAAGGTTCGGGCGCTCAGGGGTTGGGCCCTTGGAGCTGGCGTGCGGGCCCCCAGGGAATAGGCCCCTAGAGCTATGGTATGCTCACTCTGGGGTTCTGCCCCTGGAGCTGGTGTTGGGGCTCCCAGGGGTTGGGCTCCTGCAGCTGGTGTTGGGGACCCAGGGGTTAGGCCCCTGGAGCTATGGTTCAGGCGCTCAGGGGTTGGGACCCTGGAGCTGGTTTTGGGGCCTCCAGTGGTTGGGACCCTGGAGCTGCGGTTGGGGCCTCCAGGGGTTAGCCCCTGGATCTTTGGTTCAGCCGCTCATTGGTTGGGCCCCTGGAGCTGGTGTTGCGGCCCCAAGGGGTTGGGCCCCTGGAGCTGGTGTTGGGGACCCAGGGGTTAGGGCCCTGGAGCTATGGTTCAGGCGCTCAGGGGTTGGGCCCCTGGAGCTATGGTTCGGGCGCTCAGGGGTTGGGCCCCTGGAGCTGGGGTGGAGGGCCCCAGCGGTTGGGCCCCTGGAGCTGGTGTTGGGGCCCCCAGGGATTGGGCCCCTGGAGCTATGTTTCGGGCGCTCTGGGGTTGGGCCCCTGGAGCTGGTGTTGGGGAGCCAGGTTTTAGGCCCGTGGAGCTATGGTTCAGGCACTCAGGGGTTGGACCCCTGGAGCTATGGTTCGGGCGCTCAGGGGTTGGTACCCTGGAGCTAGGGTCGAGGGCCCCAGGGGTGGGGCCCCTGGAGCTGCTGTTGGGGCCCCCAGGTTTTGAGTTCCTGGAGATTGTGTTGGGGTTCACAGGGGTTGGGCTCCTGGAGCTGTGGTTGGGCCCCCCAGGGTTTAGGCCCCTGGAGCTATGGTTCGGGCGCTCAGGGGTTGGGCCCCTGGAGCTGGTGTTGGGGCCCCCAGGGGTTGGGCCCCTGGAGGTGGGATTGGGGCCCCCGGGGGTTAGGCCCCTATAGCTATGGTTCGGGCGCTCAGGGGTTGGGCCCCTGGAGCTGGTGTTGGGGCCCCCAGGGGTTGGGCCCCTGGAGGTGGGGTTGGGGCCCCCGGGGGTTAGGCCCCTATAGCTATGGTTCGGGCGCTCAGGGGTTGGGCCCCTGGAGCTGGTGTTGGGTCCCTCAGGGATTAGGCCCCTGGAGCTATGGTTCAGGCGCTAAGGGTTTGGGACCCTGGAGCTGGTGTTGGGGCCCCCAGGGGTTGGGCCCCTGGAGCTGGTGTTGGGGCCCCAGGGGCTAGGCCCCTGTAGCTATGGTTCGGGCGCTCAGGGATTGGGCCCCTGGAGCTGGTTTTGGGGCCCCCAGGGGTTGGGCCCTTGGAGCTGGTGTTGGGGCCCCCAGGGGTTAGGCCCCTGGAGCTATGGTTCGGGCGCTCAGGGGTTGGGCCGCTGGAGCTGGTGTTGGGGCCCCTGACCTAATGTCACCCCTTGCTCTCCCATCCCCCACACAGACAGTCCCGACTCCATCACAGTAATGCCCAGAGCATTTCACGCATGGAGCAACAGTAACACTGTGTGGCCATGCAGGGTAAGGCCCAGAGCATTTCCTGCATGGAGCAAGAGTGACACCGTGTGGCCACATAGGGTAGTGCACAGAGCATTTCCCCGCATGGAGCTATGGTTCGGGAGCTCTGGGGTTGGGCCCCTGTAGCTGGTGTTGGGACTCCCAGGGGTTGGGCCCCTGGAGCTGGTGTTGGGGCCCCAGGGGTTAAGGTTCGGGCGCTCAGGGGTTGGGCCCTTGGAGCTGGCGTGCGGGCCCCCAGGGAATAGGCCCCTAGAGCTATGGTTTGCTCACTCTGGGGTTCTGCCCCTGGAGCTGGTGTTGGGGCTCCCAGGGGTTGGGCTCCTGCAGCTGGTGTTGGGGACCCAGGGGTTAGGCCCCTGGAGCTATGGTTCAGGCGCTCAGGGGTTGGGACCCTGGAGCTGGTTTTGGGGCCTCCAGTGGTTGGGACCCTGGAGCTGCGGTTGGGGCCTCCAGGGGTTAGCCCCTGGATCTTTGGTTCGGCCGCTCATTGGTTGGGCCCCTGGAGGTGGTGTTGGGGCCCCAAGGGGTTGGGCCCCTGCAGCTGGTGTTGGGGACCCAGGGGTTAGGGCCCTGGAGCTATGGTTCAGGCGCTCAGGGGTTGGGCCCCTGGAGCTATGGTTCGGGCGCTCAGGGGTTGGGCCCCTGGAGCTGGGGTGGAGGGCCCCAGCGGTTGGGCCCCTGGAGCTGGTGTTGGGGCCCCCAGGGATTGGGCCCCTGGAGCTATGTTTCGGGCGCTCTGGGGTTGGGCCCCTGGAGCTGGTGTTGGGGACCCAGGTTTTAGGCCCGTGGAGCTATGGTTCAGGCACTCAGGGGTTGGACCCCAGGAGCTATGTTTCGGGCGCTCAGGGGTTGGTTCCCTGGAGCTAGGGTCGAGGGCCCCAGGGGTGGGGCCCCTGGAGCTGCTGTTGGGGCCCCCAGGTTTTGAGTTCCTGGAGATTGTGTTGGGGTTCGCAGGGGTTGGGCCCCTGGAGCTGTGGTTGGGCCCCCCAGGGTTTAGGCCCCTGGAGCTATGGTTCGGGCGCTCAGGGGTTGGGCCCCTGGAGCTGGTGTTGGGGCCCCCAGGGGTTGGGCCCCTGGAGGTGGGATTGGGGCCCCCGGGGGTTAGGCCCCTATAGCTATGGTTCAGGCACTCAGGGGTTGGACCCCTGGAGCTATGGTTCGGGCGCTCAGGGGTTGGTTCCCTGGAGCTAGGGTCGAGGGCCCCAGGGGTGGGGCCCCTGGAGCTGCTGTTGGGGCCCCCAGGTTTTGAGTTCCTGGAGATTGTGTTGGGGTTCGCAGGGGTTGGGTCCCTGGAGCTGTGGTTGGGCCCCCCAGGGTTTAGGCCCCTGGAGCTATGGTTCGGGCGCTCAGGGGTTGGGCTCCTGGAGCTGGTGTTGGGGCCCCAGGGGTTAAGGTTTGGGCGGTCAGGGGTTGGGCCCTTGGAGCTGGCGTGCGGGCCCCCAGGGAATAGGCCCCTAGAGCTATGGTTTGCTCACTCTGGGGTTCTGCCCCTGGCGCTGGTGTTGGGGCTCCCAGGGGTTGGGCTCCTGCAGCTGGTGTTGGGGACCCAGGTTTTAGGCCCGTGGAGCTATGGTTCAGGCACTCAGGGGTTGGACCCCTGGAGCTATGGTTCTGGCGCTCAGGGGTTGGTTCCCTGGAGCTAGGGTCGAGGGCCCCAGGGGTGGGGCCCCTGGAGCTGCTGTTGGGGCCCCCAGGTTTTGAGTTCCTGGAGATTGTGTTGGGGTTCGCAGGGGTTGGGCCCCTGGAGCTGTGGTTGGGCCCCCCAGGGTTTAGGCCCCTGGAGCTCTGGTTCGGGCGCTCAGGGGTTGGGCCCCTGGAGCTGGTGTTGGGGCCCCCAGGGGTTGGGCCCCTGGCGGTGGGGTTGGGGCCCCCTGGGTTTAGGCCCCTATAGCTATGGTTCGGGCGCTCAGGGGTTGGGCCCCTGGAGCTGGTGTTGGGGCCCTCAGGGATTAGGCCCCTGGAGCTATGGTTCAGGCGCTAAGGGTTTGGGACCCTGGAGCTGGTGTTGGGGCCCCCAGGGGTTGGGCCCCTGGAGCTGGTGTTGGGGCCCCAGGGGCTAGGCCCCTGTAGCTATGGTTCGGGCGCTCAGGGATTGGGCCCCTGGAGCTGGTTTTGGGGCCCCCAGGGGTTGGGCCCTTGGAGCTGGTGTTGGGGCCCCCAGGGGTTAGGCCCCTGGAGCTATGGTTCGGGCGCTCAGGGGTTGGGCCGCTGGAGCTGGTGTTGGGGCCCCTGACCTAATGTCACCCCTTGCTCTCCCATCCCCCACACAGACAGTCCCGACTCCATCACAGTAATGCCCAGAGCATTTCACGCATGGAGCAACAGTAACACTGTGTGGCCATGCAGGGTAATGCCCAGAGCATTTCCTGCATGGAGCAAGAATGACACCGTGTGGCCACATAGGGTAGTGCACAGAGCATTTCCCCGCATGGAGCTATGGTTCGGGAGCTCTGGGGTTGGGCCCCTGTAGCTGGTGTTGGGACTCCCAGGGGTTGGGCCCCTGGAGCTGGTGTTGGGGCCCCAGGGGTTAAGGTTCGGGCCCTCAGGGGTTGGGTCCTTGGAGCTGGCGTGTGGGCCCCCAGGGAATAGGCCCCTAGAGCTATGGTTTCCTCACTCTGGGGTTCTGCCCCTGGAGCTGGTGTTGGGGCTCCCAGGGGTTGGGCTCCTGCAGCTGGTGTTGGGGACCCAGGGGTTAGGCCCCTGGAGCTATGGTTCAGGCGCTCAGGGGTTGGGACCCTGGAGCTGGTTTTGGGGCCTCCAGTGGTTGGGACCCTGGAGCTGCGGTTGGGGCCTCCAGGGGTTAGCCCCTGGATCTTTGGTTCGGCCGCTCATTGGTTGGGCCCCTGGAGCTGGTGTTGGGGCCCCAAGGGGTTGGGCCCCTGGAGCTGGTGTTGGGGACCCAGGGGTTAGGGCCCTGGAGCTATGGTTCAGGCGCTCAGGGGTTGGGCCCCTGGAGCTATGGTTCAGGCGCTCAGGGGTTGGGCCCCTGGAGCTGGGGTGGAGGGCCCCAGCGGTTGGGCCCCTGGAGCTGGTGTTGGGGCCCCCAGGGATTGGGCCCCTGGAGCTATGTTTCGGGCGCTCTGGGGTTGGGCCCCTGGAGCTGGTGTTGGGGACCCAGGTTTTAGGCCCGTGGAGCTATGGTTCAGGCACTCAGGGGTTGGACCCCTGGAGCTATGGTTCGGGCGCTCAGGGGTTGGTTCCCTGGAGCTAGGGTCGAGGGCCCCAGGGGTGGGGCCCCTGGAGCTGCTGTTGGGGCCCCCAGGTTTTGAGTTCCTTGAGATTGTGTTGGGGTTCGCAGGGGTTGGGCCCCTGGAGCTGTGGTTGGGCCCCCCAGGGTTTAGGCCCCTGGAGCTATGGTTCGGGCGCTCAGGGGTTGGGCCCCTGGAGCTGGTGTTGGGGCCCCAGGGGTTAAGGTTTGGGCGCTCAGCGGTTGGGCCCTTGGAGCTGGCGTGCGGGCCCCCAGGGAATAGGCCCCTAGAGCTATGGTTTGCTCACTCTGGGGTTCTGCCCCTGGAGCTGGTGTTGGGGCTCCCAGGGGTTGGGCTCCTGCAGCTGGTGTTGGGGACCCAGGGGTTAGGCCCCTGGAGCTATGGTTCAGGCGCTCAGGGGTTGGGACCCTGGAGCTGGTTTTGGGGCCTCCAGTGGTTGGGACCCTGGAGCTGCGGTTGGGGCCTCCAGGGGTTAGCCCCTGGATCTTTGGTTCGGCCGCTCATTGGTTGGGCCCCTGGAGCTGGTGTTGGGGCCCCAAGGGGTTGGGCCCCTGGAGCTGGTGTTGTGGACCCAGGGGTTAGGGCCCTGGAGCTATGGTTCAGGCGCTCAGGGGTTGGGCCCCTGGAGCTATGGTTCGGGCGCTCAGGGGTTGGGCCCCTGGAGCTGGGGTGGAGGGCCCCAGCGGTTGGGCCCCTGGAGCTGGTGTTGGGGCCCCCAGGGATTGGGCCCCTGGAGCTATGTTTCGGGCGCTCTGGGGTTGGGCCCCTGGAGCTGGTGTTGGGGACCCAGGTTTTAGGCCCGTGGAGCTATGGTTCAGGCACTCAGGGGTTGGACCCCTGGAGCTATGGTTCTGGCGCTCAGGGGTTGGTTCCCTGGAGCTAGGGTCGAGGGCCCCAGGGGTGGGGCCCCTGGAGCTGCTGTTGGGGCCCCCAGGTTTTGAGTTCCTGGAGATTGTGTTGGGGTTCGCAGGGGTTGGGCCCCTGGAGCTGTGGTTGGGCCCCCCAGGGTTTAGGCCCCTGGAGCTATGGTTCGGGCGCTCAGGGGTTGGGCCCCTGGAGCTGGTGTTGGGGCCCCCAGGGGTTGGGCCCCTGGAGGTGGGGTTGGGGCCCCCGGGGGTTAGGCCCCTATAGCTATGGTTCGGGCGCTCAGGGGTTGGGCCCCTGGAGCTGGTGTTGTGGCCCTCAGGGATTAGGCCCCTGGAGCTATGGTTCAGGCGCTAAGGGTTTGGGACCCTGGAGCTGGTGTTGGGGCCCCCAGGGGTTGGGCCCCTGGAGCTGGTGTTGGGGCCCCAGGGGCTAGGCCCCTGTAGCTATGGTTCGGGCGCTCAGGGATTGGGCCCCTGGAGCTGGTTTTGGGGCCCCCAGGGGTTAGGCCCCTGGAGCTATGGTTCGGGCGCTCAGGGGTTGGGCCGCTGGAGCTGGTGTTGGGGCCCCTGACCTAATGTCATCCCTTGCTCTCCCATCCCCCACACAGACAGTCCCGACTCCATCACAGTAATGCCCAGAGCATTTCACGCATTGAGCAACAGTAACACTGTGTGGCCATGCAGGGTAATGCCCAGAGCACTTCCTGCATGGAGCAAGAGTGACACCGTGTGGCCACATAGGGTAGTGCACAGAGCATTTCCCCGCATGGAGCTATGGTTCGGGAGCTCTGGGGTTGGGCCCCTGTAGCTGGTGTTGGGACTCCCAGGGGTTGGGCCCCTGGAGCTGGTGTTGGGGCCCCAGGGGTTAAGGTTCGGGTGCTCAGGGGTTGGGCCCTTGGAGCTGGCGTGCGGGCCCCCAGGGAATAGGCCCCTAGAGCTATGGTTTGCTCACTCTGGGGTTCTGCCCCTGGAGCTGGTGTTGGGGCTCCCAGGGGTTGGGCTCCTGCAGCTGGTGTTGGGGACCCAGGGGTTAGGCCCCTGGAGCTATGGTTCAGGCGCTCAGGGGTTGGGACCCTGGAGCTGGTTTTGGGGCCTCCAGTGGTTGGGACCCTGGAGCTGCGGTTGGGGCCTCCAGGGGTTAGCCCCTGGATCTTTGGTTCGGCCGCTCATTGGTTGGGCCCCTGGAGCTGGTGTTGGGGCCCCAAGGGGTTGGGCCCCTGGAGCTGGTGTTGGGGACCCAGGGGTTAGGGCCCTGGAGCTATTGTTCAGGCGCTCAGGGGTTGGGCCCCTGGAGCTATGGTTCAGGCACTCAGGGGTTGGGCCCCTGGAGCTGGGGTGGAGGGCCCCAGCGGTTGGGCCCCTGGAGCTGGTGTTGGGGCCCCCAGGGATTGGGCCCCTGGAGCTATGTTTCGGGCGCTCTGGGGTTGGGCCCCTGGAGCTGATGTTGGGGACCCAGGTTTTAGGCCCGTGGAGCTATGGTTCAGGCACTCAGGGGTTGGACCCCTGGAGCTATGGTTCGGGCGCTCAGGGGTTGGTTCCCTGGAGCTAGGGTCGAGGGCCCCAGGGGTGGGGCCCCTGGAGCTGCTGTTGGGGCCCCCAGGTTTTGAGTTCCTGGAGATTGTGTTGGGGTTCGCAGGGGTTGGGTCCCTGGAGCTGTGGTTGGGCCCCCCAGGGTTTAGGCCCCTGGAGCTATGGTTCGGGCGCTCAGGGGTTGGGCCCCTGGAGCTATGGTTCAGGCACTCAGGGGTTGGGCCCCTGGAGCTGGGGTGGAGGGCCCCAGCGGTTGGGCCCCTGGAGCTGGTGTTGGGGACCCAGGTTTTAGGCCCGTGGAGCTATGGTTCAGGCACTCTGGGGTTGGACCCCTGTAGCTATGGTTCTGGCGCTCAGGGGTTGGTTCCCTGGAGCTAGGGTCGAGGGCCCCAGGGGTGGGGCCCCTGGAGCTGCTGTTGGGGCCCCCAGGTTTTGAGTTCCTGGAGATTGTGTTGGGGTTCGCAGGGGTTGGGCCCCTGGAGCTGTGGTTGGGCCCCCCAGGGTTTAGGCCCCTGGAGCTATGGTTCGGGCGCTCAGGGGTTGGGCCCCTGGAGCTGGTGTTGGGGCCCCCAGGGGTTGGGCCCCTGGAGGTGGGGTTGGGGCCCCCGGGGGTTAGGCCCCTATAGCTATGGTTCGGGCGCTCAGGGGTTGGGCCCCTGGAGCTGGTGTTGTGGCCCTCAGGGATTAAGCCCCTGGAGCTATGGTTCAGGCGCTAAGGGTTTGGGACCCTGGAGCTGGTGTTGGGGCCCCCAGGGGTTGGGCCCCTGGAGCTGGTGTTGGGGCCCCAGGGGCTAGGCCCCTGTAGCTATGGTTCGGGCGCTCAGGGATTGGGCCCCTGGAGCTGGTTTTGGGGCCCCCAGGGGTTAGGCCCCTGGAGCTATGGTTCGGGCGCTCAGGGGTTGGGCCGCTGGAGCTGGTGTTGGGGCCCCTGACCTAATGTCACCCCTTGCTCTCCCATCCCCCACACAGACAGTCCCGACTCCATCACAGTAATGCCCAGAGCATTTCACGCATGGAGCAACAGTAACACTGTGTGGCCATGCAGGGTAATGCCCAGAGCACTTCCTGCATGGAGCAAGAGTGACACCGTGTGGCCACATAGGGTAGTGCACAGAGCATTTCCCCGCATGGAGCTATAGTTCGGGAGCTCTGGGGTTGGGCCCCTGTAGCTGGTGTTGGGACTCCCAGGGGTTGGGCCCCTGGAGCTAGTGTTGGGGCCCCAGGGGTTAAGGTTCGGGCGCTCAGGGGTTGGGCCCTTGGAGCTGGCGTGCGGGCCCCCAGGGAATAGGCCCCTAGAGCTATGGTTTGCTCACTCTGGGGTTCTGCCCCTGGAGCTGTTGTTGGGGCTCCCAGGGGTTGGGCTCCTGCAGCTGGTGTTGGGGACCCAGGGGTTAGGCCCCTGGAGCTATGGTTCAGGCGCTCAGGGGTTGGGACCCTGGAGCTGGTTTTGGGGCCTCCAGTGGTTGGGACCCTGGAGCTGCGGTTGGGGCCTCCAGGGGTTAGCCCCTGGATCTTTGGTTCGGCCGCTCATTGGTTGGGCCCCTGGAGCTGGTGTTGGGGCCCCAAGGGGTTGGGCCCCTGGAGCTGGTGTTGGGGACCCAGGGGTTAGGGCCCTGGAGCTATGGTTCAGGCGCTCAGGGGTTGGGCCCCTGGAGCTATGGTTCGGGCGCTCAGGGGTTGGGCCCCTGGAGCTGGGGTGGAGGGCCCCAGCGGTTGGGCCCCTGGAGCTGGTGTTGGGGCCTCCAGGGATTGGGCCCCTGGAGCTATGTTTCGGGCGCTCTGGGGTTGTGCCCCTGGAGCTGGTGTTGGGGACCCAGGTTTTAGGCCCGTGGAGCTATGGTTCAGGCACTCAGGGGTTGGACCCCTGGAGCTATGGTTCGGGCGCTCAGGGGTTGGTTCCCTGGAGCTAGGGTCGAGGGCCCCAGGGGTGGGGCCCCTGGAGCTGCTGTTGGGGCCCCCAGGTTTTGAGTTCCTGGAGATTGTGTTGGGGTTCGCAGGGGTTGGGCCCCTGGAGCTGTGGTTGGGCCCCCCAGGGTTTAGGCCCCTGGAGCTATGGTTCGGGCGCTCAGGGGTTGGGCCCCTGGAGCTGGTGTTGGGGCCCCCAGGGGTTGGGCCCCTGGAGGTGGGGTTGGGGCCCCCGGGGGTTAGGCCCCTATAGCTATGGTTCGGGCGCTCAGGCGTTGGGCCCCTGGAGCTGGTGTTGGGGCCCTCAGGGATTAGGCCCCTGGAGCTGGTGTTGGGGCCCCAGGGGCTAGGCCCCTGTAGCTATGGTTCGGGCGCTCAGGGATTGGGCCCCTGGAGCTGGTTTTGGGGCCCCCAGGGGTTGGGCCCTTGGAGCTGGTGTTGGGGCCCCCAGGGGTTAGGCCCCTGGAGCTATGGTTCGGGCGCTCAGGGGTTGGGCCGCTGGAGCTGGTGTTGGGGCCCCTGACCTAATGTCACCCCTTGCTCTCCCATCCCCCACACAGACAGTCCCTACTCCATCACAGTAATGCCCAGAGCATTTAACGCATGGAGCAACAGTAACACTGTGTGGCCATGCAGGGTAATGCCCAGAGCATTTCCTGCATGGAGCAAGAGTGACACCGTGTGGCCACATAGGGTAGTGCACAGAGCATTTCCCCGCATGGAGCTATGGTTCGGGAGCTCTGGGGTTGGGCCCCTGTAGCTGGTGTTGGGACTCCCAGGGGTTGGGCCCCTGGAGCTGGTGTTGGGGCCCCAGGGGTTAAGGTTCAGGCGCTCAGGGGTTGGACCCTTGGAGCTGGCGTGCGGGCCCCCAGGGAATAGGTCCCTAGAGCTATGGTTTGCTCACTCTGGGGTTCTGCCCCTGGAGCTGGTGTTGGGGCTCCCAGGGGTTGGGCTCCTGCAGCTGGTGTTGGGGACCCAGGGGTTAGGCCCCTGGAGCTATGGTTCAGGCGCTCAGGGGTTGGGACCCTGGAGCTGGTTTTGGGGCCTCCAGTGGTTGGGACCCTGGAGCTGCGGTTGGGGCCTCCAGGGGTTAGCCCCTGGATCTTTGGTTCGGCCGCTCATTGGTTGGGCCCCTGGAGCTGGTGTTGGGGCCCCAAGGGGTTGGGCCCCTGGAGCTGGTGTTGGGGACCCAGGGGTTAGGGCCCTGGAGCTATGGTTCAGGCGCTCAGGGGTTGGGCCCCTGGAGCTATGGTTCGGGCGCTCAGGGGTTGGGCCCCTGGAGCTGGGGTGGAGGGCCCCAGCGGTTGGGCCCCTGGAGCTGGTGTTGGGGCCCCCAGGGATTGGGCCCCTGGAGCTATGTTTCGGGCGCTCTGGGGTTGGGCCCCTGGAGCTGGTGTTGGGGACCCAGGTTTTAGGCCCGTGGAGCTATGGTTCAGGCACTCAGGGGTTGGACCCCTGGAGCTATGGTTCGGGCACTCAGGGGTTGGTTCCCGGGAGCTAGGGTCGAGGGCCCCAGGGGTGGGGCCCCTGGAGCTGCTGTTGGGGCCCCCAGGTTTTGAGTTCCTGGAGATTGTGTTGGGGTTCGCAGGAGTTGGGCCCCTGGAGCTGTGGTTGGGCCCCCCAGGGTTTAGGCCCCTGGAGCTATGGTTCGGGCGCTCAGGGGTTGGGCCCCTGGAGCTGGTGTTGGGGCCCCCAGGGGTTGGGCCCCTGGAGGTGGGGTTGGGGCCCCCGGGGGTTAGGCCCCTATAGCTATGGTTCGGGCGCTCAGGGGTTGGGCCCCTGGAGCTGGTGTTGGGGCCCTCAGGGATTAGGCCCCTGGAGCTATGGTTCAGGCGCTAAGGGTTTGGGACCCTGGAGCTGGTGTTGGGGCCCCCAGGGGTTGGGCCCCTGTAGCTATGGTTCGGGCGCTCAGGGATTGGGCCCCTGGAGCTGGTTTTGGGGCCCCCAGGGGTTGGGCCCTTGGAGCTGGTGTTGGGGCCCCCAGGGGTTAGGCCCCTGGAGCTATTGTTCGGGCGCTCAGGGGTTGGGCCGCTGGAGCTGGTGTTGGGGCCCCTGACCTAATGTCACCCCTTGCACTCCCATCCCCCACACAGACAGTCCCGACTCCATCACAGTAATGCCCAGAGCATTTCACGCATGGAGCAACAGTAACACTGTGTGGCCATGCAGGGTAATGCCCAGAGCATTTCCTGCATGGAGCAAGAGTGACACCGTGTGGCCACATAGGGTAGTGCACAGAGCATTTCCCCGCATGGAGCTATGGTTCGGGAGCTCTGGGGTTGGGCCCCTGTAGCTGGTGTTGGGGACCCAGGGGTTAGTCCCCTGGAGCTATGGTTCAGGCGCTCAGGGGTTGGGACCCTGGAGCTGGTTTTGGGGCCTCCAGTGGTTGGGACCCTGGAGCTGTGGTTGGGGCCTCCAGGGGTTAGCCCCTGGATCTTTGGTTCGGCCGCTCATTGGTTGGGCCCCTGGAGCTGGTGTTGGGGCCCCAAGGGGTTGGGCCCCTGGAGCTGGTGTTGGGGACCCAGGGGTTAGGGCCCTGGAGCTATGGTTCAGGTGATCAGGGGTTGGGCCCCTGGAGCTATGGTTCGGGCGCTCAGGGGTTGGGCCCCTGGAGCTGGGGTGGAGGGCCCCAGCGGTTGGGCCCCTGGAGCTGGTGTTGGGGCCCCCAGGGATTGGGCCCCTGGAGCTATGTTTCGGGCGCTCTGGGGTTGGGCCCCTGGAGCTGGTGTTGGGGTCCCAGGTTTTAGGCCCGTGGAGCTATGGTTCAGGCACTCAGGGGTTGGACCCCTGGAGCTATGGTTCGGGCGCTCAGGGGTTGGTTCCCTGGAGCTAGGGTCGAGGGCCCCAGGGGTGGGGCCCCTGGAGCTGCTGTTGGGGCCCCCAGGTTTTGAGTTCCTGGAGATTGTGTTGGGGTTCGCAGGGGTTGGGCCCCTGGAGCTGTGGTTGGGCCCCCCAGGGTTTAGGCCCCTGGAGCTATGGTTCGGGCGCTCAGGGGTTGGGCCCCTGAAGCTGGTGTTGGGGCCCGCAGGGGTTGGGCCCCTGGAGGTGGGATTGGGGCCCCCGGGGGTTAGACCCGTATAGCTATGGTTCGGGCGCTCAGGGGTTGGGCCCCTGGAGCTGGTGTTGGGGACCCAGGTTTTAGGCCCGTGGAGCTATGGTTCAGGGACTCAGGGGTTGGACCCCTGGAGCTATGGTTCGGGCGCTCAGGGGTTGGGCCCCTGGAGCTGGTGTTGGGGCCCCCAGGGGCTGGGTCCCTGGAGGTGGGGTTGGGGCCCCCGGGGGTTAGGCCCCTATAGCTATGGTTCTTGCGCTCAGGGGTTGGGCCCCTGGAGCTGGTGTTGGGGCCCTCAGGGATAAGGCCCCTGGAGCTATGGTTCAGGCGCTAAGGGTTTGGGACCCTGGAGCTGGTGTTGGGGCCCCCAGGGGTTGGGCCCCTGGAACTGGTGTTGGGGCCCCAGGGGCTAGGCCCCTGCAGCTATGGTTCGGGCGCTCAGGGATTGGGCCCCTGGAGCTGGTTTTGGGGCCCCCAGGGGTTGGGCCCTTGGAGCTGGTGTTGGGGCCCCCAGGGGTTAGGCCCCTGGAGCTATGGTTCGGGCGCTCAGGGGTTGGGCCGCTGGAGCTGGTGTTGGGGCCCCTGACCTAATGTCACCCCTTGCTCTCCCATCCCCCACACAGACAGTCCCGACTCCATCACAGTAATTCCCAGAGCATTTCACGCATGGAGCAACAGTAACACTGTGTGGCCATGCAGGGTAGTGCCCAGAGCATTTCCTGCATGGAGCAAGAGTGACACCGTGTGGCCACATAGGGTAGTGCACAGAGCATTTCCCCGCATGGAGCTATGGTTCGGGAGCTCTGGGGTTGGGCCCCTGTAGCTGGTGTTGGGACTCCCAGGGGTTGGGCCCCTGGAGCTGGTGTTGGGGCCCCAGGGGTTAAGGTTCGGGCGCTCAGGGGTTGGGCCCTTGGAGCTGGCGTGCGGGCCCCCAGGGAATAGGCCCCTAGAGCTATGGTTTGCTCACTCTGGGGTTCTGCCCCTGGAGCTGGTGTTGGGGCTCCCAGGGGTTGGGCTCCTGCAGCTGGTGTTGGGGACCCAGGGGTTAGGCCCCTGGAGCTATGGTTCAGGCGCTCAGGGGTTGGGACCCTGGAGCTGGTTTTGGGGCATCCAGTGGTTGGGACCCTGGAGCTGCGGTTGGGGCCTCCAGGGGTTAGCCCCTGGATCTTTGGTTCGGCCGCTCATTGGTTGGGCCCCTGGAGCTGGTGTTGGGGCCCCAAGGGGTTGGGCCCCTGGAGCTGGTGTTGGGGACCCAGGGGTTAGGGCCCTGGAGCTATGGTTCGGGCGCTCAGGGGTTGGGCCCCTGGAGCTGGGGTGGAGGGCCCCAGCGGTTGGGCACCTGGAGCTGGTGTTGGGGCCCCCAGGGATTGGGCCCCTGGAGCTATGTTTCGGGCGCTCTGGGGTTGGGCCCCTGGAGCTGGTGTTGGGGACCCAGGTTTTAGGCCCGTGGAGCTATGGTTCAGGCACTCAGGGGTTGGGCCCCTGGAGCTATGGTTCGGGCGCTCAGGGGTTGGTTCCCTGGAGCTAGGGTCGAGGGCCCCAGGGGTGGGGCCCCTGGAGCTGCTGTTGGGGCCCCCAGGTTTTGAGTTCCTGGAGATTGTGTTGGGGTTCGCAGGGGTTGGGCCCCTGGAGCTGTGGTTGGGCCCCCCAGGGTTTAGGCCCCTGGAGCTATGGTTCGGGCGCTCAGGGGTTGGGCCCCTGGAGCTGGTGTTGGGGCCCCCAGGGTTTGGGCCCCTGGAGGTGGGGTTGGGGCCCCCGGGGGTTAGGCCCCTATAGCTATGGTTCGGGGGCTCAGGGGTTGGGCCCCTGGAGCTGGTGTTGGGGCCCTCAGGGATTAGGCCCCTGGAGCTATGGTTCAGGCGCTAAGGGTTTGGGACCCTGGAGCTGGTGTTGGGGCCCCCAGGGGTTGGGCCCCTGGAGCTGGTGTTGGGGCCCCAGGGGCTAGGCCCCTATAGCTATGGTTCGGGCGCTCAGGGATTGGGCCCCTGGAGCTGGTTTTGGGGCCCCCAGGGGTTGGGCCCTTGGAGCTGGTGTTGGGGCCCCCAGGGGTTAGGCCCCTGGAGCTATGGTTCGGGCGCTCAGGGTTTGGGCCGCTGGAGCTGGTGTTGGGGCCCCTGACCTAATGTCACCCCTTGCTCTCCCATCCCCCACACAGACAGTCCCGACTCCATCACAGTAATGCCCAGAGCATTTCACGCATGGTGCAACAGTAACACTGTGTGGCCATGCAGGGTAATGCCCAGAGCATTTCCTGCATGGAGGAAGAGTGACACCGTGTGGCCACATAGGGTAGTGCACAGAGCATTTCCCCGCATGGAGCTATGGTTCGGGAGCTCTGGGGTTGGGCCCCTGTAGCTGGTGTTGGGACTCCCAGGGGTTGGGCCCCTGGAGCTGGTGTTGGGGCCCCAGGGGTTAAGGTTCGGGCGCTCAGGGGTTGGGCCCTTGGAGCTGGCGTGCGGGCCCCCAGGGAATAGGCCCCTAGAGCTATGGTTTGCTCACTCTGGGGTTCTGCCCCTGGAGCTGGTGTTGGGGCTCCCAGGGGTTGGGCTCCTGCAGCTGGTGTTGGGGACCCAGGGGTTAGGCCCCTGGAGCTATGGTTCAGGCGCTCAGGGGTTGGGACCCTGGAGCTGGTTTTGGGGCCTCCAGTGGTTGGGACCCTGGAGCTGCGGTTGGGGCCTCCAGGGCTTAGCCCCTGGATCTTTGGTTTGGCCGCTCATTGGTTGGGCCCCTGGAGCTGGTGTTGGGGCCCCAAGGGGTTGGGCCCCTGGAGCTGGTGTTGGGGACCCAGGGGTTAGGGCCCTGGAGCTATGGTTCAGGCGCTCAGGGGTTGGGCCCCTGGAGCTATGGTTCGGGCGCTCAGGGGTTGGGCCCCTGGAGCTGGGGTGGAGGGCCCCAGCGGTTGGGCCCCTGGAGCTGGTGTTGGGGCCCCCAGCGATTGGGCCCCTGGAGCTATGTTTCGGGCGCTCTGGGGTTGGGCCCCTGGAGCTGGTGTTGGGGACCCAGGTTTTAGGCCCGTGGAGATATGGTTCAGGCACTCAGGGGTTGGACCCCTGGAGCTATGGTTCGGGCGCTCAGGGGTTGGTTCCCTGGAGCTAGGGTCGAGGGCCCCAGGGGTGGGGCCCCTGAGCTGCTGTTGGGGCCCCCAGGTTTTGAGTTCCTGGAGATTGTGTTGGGGTTCGCAGGGGTTGGGCCCCTGGAGCTGTGGTTGGGCCCCCCAGGGTTTAGGCCCCTGGAGCTATGGTTCGGGCGCTCAGGGGTTGGGCCCCTGGAGCTGGTGTTGGGGCCCCCAGGGGTTGGGCCCCTGGAGGTGGGGTTGGGGCCCCCGGGGGTTAGGCCCCTATAGCTATGGTTCGGGCACTCAGGGGTTGGGCCCCTGGAGCTGGTGTTGGGGCCCTCAGGGATTAGGCCCCTGGAGCTATGGTTCAGGCGCTAAGGGGTTTGGGACCCTGGAGCTGGTGTTGGGGCCCCCAGGGGTTGGGCCCCTGGAGCTGGTGTTGGGGCCCCAGGGGCTAGGCCCCTGTAGCTATGGTTCGTAGCGCTCAGGGATTGGGCCCCTGGAGCTGGTTTTGGGGCCCCCAGGGGTTGGGCCCTTGGAGCTGGTGTTGGGGCCCCCAGGGGTTAGGCCCCTGGAGCTATGGTTCGGGCGCTCAGGGGTTGGGCCGCTGGAGCTGGTGTTGGGGCCCCTGACCTAATGTCACCCCTTGCTCTCCCATCCCCCACACAGACAGTCCCGACTCCATCACAGTAATGCCCAGAGCATTTCACGCATGGAGCAACAGTAACACTGTGTGGCCATGCAGGGTAATGCCCAGAGCATTTCCTGCATGGAGCAAGAGTGACACCGTGTGGCCACATAGGGTAGTGCACAGAGCATTTCCCCGCATGGAGCTATGGTTCGGGAGCTCTGGGGTTGGGCCCCTGTAGCTGGTGTTGGGACTCCCAGGGGTTGGGCCCCTGGAGCTGGTGTTGGGGCCCCAGGGGTTAAGGTTCGGGCGCTCAGGGGTTGGGCCCTTGGAGCTGGCGTGCGGGCCCCCAGGGAATAGGCCCCTAGAGCTATGGTTTGCTCACTCTGGGGTTCTGCCCCTGGAGCTGGTGTTGGGGCTCCCAGGGGTTGGGCTCCTGCAGCTGGTGTTGGGGACCCAGGGGTTAGGCCCCTGGAGCTATGGTTCAGGCGCTCAGGGGTTGGGACCCTGGAGCTGGTTTTGGGGCCTCCAGTGGTTGGGACCCTGGAGCTGCGGTTGGGGCCTCCAGGGGTTAGCCCCTGGATCTTTGGTTCGGCCGCTCATTGGTTGGGCCCCTGGAGCTGGTGTTGGGGCCCCAAGGGGTTGGGCCCCTGGAGCTGGTGTTGGGGACCCAGGGGTTAGGGCCCTGGAGCTATGGTTCAGGCGCTCAGGGGTTGGGCCCCTGGAGCTATGGTTCGGGCGCTCAGGGGTTGGGCCCCTGGAGCTGGGGTGGAGGGCCCCAGCGGTTGGGCCCCTGGAGCTGGTGTTGGGGCCCCCAGGGATTGGGCCCCTGGAGCTATGTTTCGGGCGCTCTGGGGTTGGGCCCCTGGAGCTGGTGTTGGGGACCCAGGTTTTAGGCCCGTGGAGCTATGGTTCAGGCACTCAGGGGTTGGACCCCTGGAGCTATGGTTCGGGCGCTCAGGGGTTGGTTCCCTGGAGCTAGGGTCGAGGGCCCCAGGGGTGGGGCCCCTGGAGCTGCTGTTGGGGCCCCCAGGTTTTGAGTTCCTGGAGATTGTGTTGGGGTTCGCAGGGGTTGGGCCCCTGGAGCTGTGGTTGGGCCCCCCAGGGTTTAGGCCCCTGGAGCTATGGTTCGGGCGCTCAGGGGTTGGGCCCCTGGAGCTGGTGTTGGGGCCCTCAGGGATTAGGCCCCTGGAGCTATGGTTCAGGCGCTAAGGGTTTGGGACCCTGGAGCTGGTGTTGGGGCCCCCAGGGGTTGGGCCCCTGGAGCTGGTGTTGGGGCCCCAGGGGCTAGGCCCCTGTAGCTATGGTTCGGGCGCTCAGGGATTGGGCCCCTGGAGCTGGTTTTGGGGCCCCCAGGGGTTGGGCCCTTGGAGCTGGTGTTGGGGCCCCCAGGGGTTAGGCCCCTGGAGCTATGGTTCGGGCGCTCAGGGGTTGGGCCGCTGGAGCTGGTGTTGGGGCCCCTGACCTAATGTCACCCCTTGCTCTCCCATCCCCCACACAGACAGTCCCGACTCCATCACAGTAATGCCCAGAGCATTTCACGCATGGAGCAACAGTAACACTGTGTGGCCATGCAGGGTAATGCCCAGAGCATTTCCTGCATGGAGCAAGAGTGACACCGTGTGGCCACATAGGGTAGTGCACAGAGCATTTCCCCGCATGGAGCTATGGTTCGGGAGCTCTGGGGTTGGGCCCCTGTAGCTGGTGTTGGGACTCCCAGGGGTTGGGCCCCTGGAGCTGGTGTTGGGGCCCCCAGGGATTGGGCCCCTGGAGCTATGTTTCGGGCGCTCAGGGGTTGGGCCCCTGGAGCTGGTGTTGGGGACCCAGGTTTTAGGCCCGTGGAGCTATGGTTCAGGCACTCAGGGGTTGGACCCCTGGAGCTATGGTTCGGGCGCTCAGGGGTTGGTTCCCTGGAGCTAGGGTCGAGGGCCCCAGGGGTGGGGCCCCTGGAGCTGCTGTTGGGGCCCCCAGGTTTTGAGTTCCTGGAGATTGTGTTGGGGTTCGCAGGGGTTGGGCCCCTGGAGCTGTGGTTGGGCCCCCCAGGGTTTAGGCCCCTGGAGCTATGGTTCGGGCGCTCAGGGGTTGGGCCCCTGGAGCTGGTGTTGGGGCCCCCAGGGGTTGGGCCCCTGGAGGTGGGGTTGGGGCCCCCGGGGGTTAGGCCCCTATAGCTATGGTTCGGGCGCTCAGGGGTTGGGCCCCTGGAGCTGGTGTTGGGGCCCTCAGGGATTAGGCCCCTGGAGCTATGGTTCAGGCGCTAAGGGTTTGGGACCCTGGAGCTGGTGTTGGGGCCCCCAGGGGTTGGGCCCCTGTAGCTATGGTTCGGGCGCTCAGGGATTGGGCCCCTGGAGCTGGTTTTGGGGCCCCCAGGGGTTGGGCCCTTGGAGCTGGTGTTGGGGCCCCCAGGGGTTAGGCCCCTGGAGCTATGGTTCGGGCGCTCAGGGGTTGGGCCGCTGGAGCTGGTGTTGGGGCCCCTGACCTAATGTCACCCCTTGCTCTCCCATCCCCCACACAGACAGTCCCGACTCCATCACAGTAATGCCCAGAGCATTTCACGCATGGAGCAACAGTAACACTGTGTGGCCATGCAGGGTAATGCCCAGAGCATTTCCTGCATGGAGCAAGAGTGACACCGTGTGGCCACATAGGGTATTGCACAGAGCATTTCCCCGCATGGAGCTATGGTTCGGGAGCTCTGGGGTTGGGCCCCTGTAGCTGGTGTTGGGGACCCAGGGGTTAGGCCCCTGGAGCTATGGTTCAGGCGCTCAGGGGTTGGGACCCTGGAGCTGGTTTTGGGGCCTCAGGGTTGGGCCCTGGAGCTGGGGTTGGGGGCCCCAGGGGTTAGCCCCTGGAGCTATGGTTCGGGCGCTCAGGGTTGGGCCCCTGGAGCTGGTGTTGGGGCCCCAGGGGTTGGGCCCCTGGAGCTGGTGTTGGGGACCCAGGGGTTAGGGCCCTGGAGCTATGGTTCAGGCGCTCAGGGGTTGGGCCCCTGGAGCTATGGTTCGGGCGCTCAGGGGTTGGGCCCCTGGAGCTGGGGTGGGGGCCCCAGGGGTTGGGCCCCTGGAGCTGGTGTTGGGCCCCCAGGGTTGGGCCCCTGGAGCTATGGTTCGGGCGCTCAGGGGTTGGGCCCCTGGAGCTGGTGTTGGGGACCCAGGTTTTAGGCCCGTGGAGCTATGGTTCAGGCACTCAGGGGTTGGACCCCTGGAGCTATGGTTCGGGCGCTCAGGGGTTGGTTCCCTGGAGCTAGGGTCGAGGGCCCCAGGGGTGGGGCCCCTGGAGCTGCTGTTGGGGCCCCCAGGTTTTGAGCCCCTGGAGATTGTGTTGGGGTTCGCAGGGGTTGGGCCCCTGGAGCTGTGGTTGGGCCCCCAGGGTTTAGGCCCCTGGAGCTATGGTTCGGGCGCTCAGGGGTTGGGCCCCTGGAGCTGGTGTTGGGGCCCCAGGGGTTGGGCCCCTGGAGGTGGGATTGGGGCCCCCGGGGGTTAGGCCCCTATAGCTATGGTTCGGGCGCTCAGGGGTTGGGCCCCTGGAGCTGGTGTTGGGGCCCCAGGTTTTAGGCCCCTGGAGCTATGGTTCAGGGCCTCAGGGGTTGGACCCCTGGAGCTATGGTTCGGGCGCTCAGGGGTTGGTTCCCTGGAGCTAGGGTCGGGGCCCCAGGGGTTGGGCCCCTGGAGCTGGTGTTGGGGCCCTCAGGGATTAGGCCCCTGGAGCTATGGTTCAGGCGCTAAGGGTTTGGGACCCTGGAGCTGGTGTTGGGGCCCCCAGGGGTTGGGCCCCTGGAGCTGGTGTTGGGGCCCCAGGGGCTAGGCCCCTGTAGCTATGGTTCGGGCGCTCAGGGATTGGGCCCCTGGAGCTGGTTTTGGGGCCCCCAGGGGTTGGGCCCTTGGAGCTGGTGTTGGGGCCCCCAGGGGTTAGGCCCCTGGAGCTATGGTTCGGGCGCTCAGGGGTTGGGCCGCTGGAGCTGGTGTTGGGGCCCCTGACCTAATGTCACCCCTTGCTCTCCCATCCCCCACACAGACAGTCCCGACTCCATCACAGTAATGCCCAGAGCATTTCACGCATGGAGCAACAGTAACACTGTGTGGCCATGCAGGGTAATGCCCAGAGCATTTCCTGCATGGAGCAAGAGTGACACCGTGTGGCCACATAGGGTAGTGCACAGAGCATTTCCCCGCATGGAGCTATGGTTCGGGAGCTCTGGGGTTGGGCCCCTGTAGCTGGTGTTGGGACTCCCAGGGGTTGGGCCCCTGGAGCTGGTGTTGGGGCCCCAGGGGTTAAGGTTCGGGCGCTCAGGGGTTGGGCCCTTGGAGCTGGCGTGCGGGCCCCCAGGGAATAGGCCCCTAGAGCTATGGTTTGCTCACTCTGGGGTTCTGCCCCTGGAGCTGGTGTTGGGGCTCCCAGGGGTTGGGCTCCTGCAGCTGGTGTTGGGGACCCAGGGGTTAGGCCCCTGGAGCTATGGTTCAGGCGCTCAGGGGTTGGGACCCTGGAGCTGGTTTTGGGGCCTCCAGTGGTTGGGACCCTGGAGCTGCGGTTGGGGCCTCCAGGGGTTAGCCCCTGGATCTTTGGTTCGGCCGCTCATTGGTTGGGCCCCTGGAGCTGGTGTTGGGGCCCCAAGGGGTTGGGCCCCTGGAGCTGGTGTTGGGGACCCAGGGGTTAGGGCCCTGGAGCTATGGTTCGGGCGCTCAGGGGTTGGGCCCCTGGAGCTGGGGTGGAGGGCCCCAGCGGTTGGGCCCCTGGAGCTGGTGTTGGGGCCCCCAGGGATTGGGCCCCTGGAGCTATGTTTCGGGCGCTCTGGGGTTGGGCCCCTGGAGCTGGTGTTGGGGACCCAGGTTTTAGGCCCGTGGAGCTATGGTTCAGGCACTCAGGGGTTGGACCCCTGGAGCTATGGTTCGGGCGCTCAGGGGTTGGTTCCCTGGAGCTAGGGTCGAGGGCCCCAGGGGTGGGGCCCCTGGAGCTGCTGTTGGGGCCCCCAGGTTTTGAGTTCCTGGAGATTGTGTTGGGGTTCGCAGGGGTTGGGCCCCTGGAGCTGTGGTTGGGCCCCCCAGGGTTTAGGCCCCTGGAGCTATGGTTCGGGCGCTCAGGGGTTGGGCCCCTGGAGCTGGTGTTGGGGCCCCCAGGGGTTGGGCCCCTGGAGGTGGGGTTGGGGCCCCCGGGGGTTAGGCCCCTATAGCTATGGTTCGGGCGCTCAGGGGTTGGGCCCCTGGAGCTGGTGTTGGGGCCCTCAGGGATTAGGCCCCTGGAGCTATGGTTCAGGCGCTAAGGGTTTGGGACCCTGGAGCTGGTGTTGGGGCCCCCAGGGGTTGGGCCCCTGGAGCTGGTGTTGGGGCCCCAGGGGCTAGGCCCCTGTAGCTATGGTTCGGGCGCTCAGGGATTGGGCCCCTGGAGCTGGTTTTGGGGCCCCCAGGGGTTGGGCCCTTGGAGCTGGTGTTGGGGCCCCCAGGGGTTAGGCCCCTGGAGCTATGGTTCGGGCGCTCAGGGGTTGGGCCGCTGGAGCTGGTGTTGGGGCCCCTGACCTAATGTCACCCCTTGCTCTCCCATCCCCCACACAGACAGTCCCGACTCCATCACAGTAATGCCCAGAGCATTTCACGCATGGAGCAACAGTAACACTGTGTGGCCATGCAGGGTAATGCCCAGAGCATTTCCTGCATGGAGCAAGAGTGACACCGTGTGGCCACATAGGGTAGTGCACAGAGCATTTCCCCGCATGGAGCTATGGTTCGGGAGCTCTGGGGTTGGGCCCCTGTAGCTGGTGTTGGGACTCCCAGGGGTTGGGCCCCTGGAGCTGGTGTTGGGGCCCCAGGGGTTAAGGTTCGGGCGCTCAGGGGTTGGGCCCTTGGAGCTGGCGTGCGGGCCCCCAGGGAATAGGCCCCTAGAGCTATGGTTTGCTCACTCTGGGGTTCTGCCCCTGGAGCTGGTGTTGGGGCTCCCAGGGGTTGGGCTCCTGCAGCTGGTGTTGGGGACCCAGGGGTTAGGCCCCTGGAGCTATGGTTCAGGCGCTCAGGGGTTGGGACCCTGGAGCTGGTTTTGGGGCCTCCAGTGGTTGGGACCCTGGAGCTGCGGTTGGGGCCTCCAGGGGTTAGCCCCTGGATCTTTGGTTCGGCCGCTCATTGGTTGGGCCCCTGGAGCTGGTGTTGGGGCCCCAAGGGGTTGGGCCCCTGGAGCTGGTGTTGGGGACCCAGGGGTTAGGGCCCTGGAGCTATGGTTCAGGCGCTCAGGGGTTGGGCCCCTGGAGCTATGGTTCGGGCGCTCAGGGGTTGGGCCCCTGGAGCTGGGGTGGAGGGCCCCAGCGGTTGGGCCCCTGGAGCTGGTGTTGGGGCCCCCAGGGATTGGGCCCCTGGAGCTATGTTTCGGGCGCTCTGGGGTTGGGCCCCTGGAGCTGGTGTTGGGGACCCAGGTTTTAGGCCCGTGGAGCTATGGTTCAGGCACTCAGGGGTTGGACCCCTGGAGCTATGGTTCGGGCGCTCAGGGGTTGGTTCCCTGGAGCTAGGGTCGAGGGCCCCAGGGGTGGGGCCCCTGGAGCTGCTGTTGGGGCCCCCAGGTTTTGAGTTCCTGGAGATTGTGTTGGGGTTCGCAGGGGTTGGGCCCCTGGAGCTGTGGTTGGGCCCCCCAGGGTTTAGGCCCCTGGAGCTATGGTTCGGGCGCTCAGGGGTTGGGCCCCTGGAGCTGGTGTTGGGGCCCCCAGGGGTTGGGCCCCTGGAGGTGGGGTTGGGGCCCCCGGGGGTTAGGCCCCTATAGCTATGGTTCGGGCGCTCAGGGGTTGGGCCCCTGGAGCTGGTGTTGGGGCCCCAGGGGTTAAGGTTCAGGCGCTCAGGGGTTGGGCCCTTGGAGCTGGCGTGCGGGCCCCCAGGGGTTAGGCCCCTGGAGCTATGGTTTGCTCACTCTGGGGTTCTGCCCCTGGAGCTGGTGTTGGGGCTCCCAGGGGTTGGGCTCTGGAGCTGGTGTTGGGGACCCAGGGGTTAGGCCCCTGGAGCTATGGTTCAGGCGCTCAGGGGTTGGGACCCTGGAGCTGGTTTTGGGGCCTCCAGTGGTTGGGACCCTGGAGCTGCGGTTGGGGCCTCCAGGGGTTAGCCCCTGGAGCTTTGGTTCGGCCGCTCATGGTTGGGCCCCTGGAGCTGGTGTTGGGGCCCCAAGGGGTTGGGCCCCTGGAGCTGGTGTTGGGGACCCAGGGGTTAGGGCCCTGGAGCTATGGTTCAGGCGCTCAGGGGTTGGGCCCCTGGAGCTATGGTTCGGGCGCTCAGGGGTTGGGCCCCTGGAGCTGGGGTGGAGGGCCCCAGGGTTGGGCCCCTGGAGCTGGTGTTGGGGCCCCCAGGGATTGGGCCCCTGGAGCTATGTTTCGGGCGCTCTGGGGTTGGGCCCCTGGAGCTGGTGTTGGGGACCCAGGGTTTAGGGCCCTGGAGCTATGGTTCAGGCACTCAGGGGTTGGACCCCTGGAGCTATGGTTCGGGCGCTCAGGGGTTGGTTCCCTGGAGCTAGGGTCGGGGCCCCAGGGGTGGGCCCCTGGAGCTGCTGTTGGGGCCCCAGGTTTTGAGTTCCTGGAGATTGTGTTGGGGTTCGCAGGGGTTGGGCCCCTGGAGCTGTGGTTGGGCCCCCAGGGTTTAGGCCCCTGGAGCTATGGTTCGGGCGCTCAGGGGTTGGGCCCCTGGAGCTGGTGTTGGGGCCCCCAGGGGTTGGGCCCCTGGAGGTGGGTTGGGGCCCCCGGGGGTTAGGCCCCTGGAGCTATGGTTCGGGCGCTCAGGGGTTGGGCCCCTGGAGCTGGTGTTGGGGACCCAGGTTTTAGGCCCGTGGAGCTATGGTTCAGGCACTCAGGGGTTGGACCCCTGGAGCTATGGTTCGGGCGCTCAGGGGTTGGTTCCCTGGAGCTAGGGTCGAGGGCCCCAGGGGTGGGGCCCCTGGAGCTGCTGTTGGGGCCCCCAGGTTTTGAGTTCCTGGAGATTGTGTTGGGGTTCGCAGGGGTTGGGCCCCTGGAGCTGTGGTTGGGCCCCCCAGGGTTTAGGCCCCTGGAGCTATGGTTCGGGCGCTCAGGGGTTGGGCCCCTGGAGCTGGTGTTGGGGCCCCCAGGGGTTGGGCCCCTGGAGGTGGGGTTGGGGCCCCCGGGGGTTAGGCCCCTATAGCTATGGTTCGGGCGCTCAGGGGTTGGGCCCCTGGAGCTGGTGTTGGGGCCCTCAGGGATTAGGCCCCTGGAGCTATGGTTCAGGCGCTAAGGGTTTGGGACCCTGGAGCTGGTGTTGGGGCCCCCAGGGGTTGGGCCCCTGGAGCTGGTGTTGGGGCCCCAGGGGCTAGGCCCCTGTAGCTATGGTTCGGGCGCTCAGGGATTGGGCCCCTGGAGCTGGTTTTGGGGCCCCCAGGGGTTGGGCCCTTGGAGCTGGTGTTGGGGCCCCCAGGGGTTAGGCCCCTGGAGCTATGGTTCGGGCGCTCAGGGGTTGGGCCGCTGGAGCTGGTGTTGGGGCCCCTGACCTAATGTCACCCCTTGCTCTCCCATCCCCCACACAGACAGTCCCGACTCCATCACAGTAATGCCCAGAGCATTTCACGCATGGAGCAACAGTAACACTGTGTGGCCATGCAGGGTAATGCCCAGAGCATTTCCTGCATGGAGCAAGAGTGACACCGTGTGGCCACATAGGGTAGTGCACAGAGCATTTCCCCGCATGGAGCTATGGTTCGGGAGCTCTGGGGTTGGGCCCCTGTAGCTGGTGTTGGGACTCCCAGGGGTTGGGCCCCTGGAGCTGGTGTTGGGGCCCCAGGGGTTAAGGTTCGGGCGCTCAGGGGTTGGGCCCTTGGAGCTGGCGTGCGGGCCCCCAGGGAATAGGCCCCTAGAGCTATGGTTTGCTCACTCTGGGGTTCTGCCCCTGGAGCTGGTGTTGGGGCTCCCAGGGGTTGGGCTCCTGCAGCTGGTGTTGGGGACCCAGGGGTTAGGCCCCTGGAGCTATGGTTCAGGCGCTCAGGGGTTGGGACCCTGGAGCTGGTTTTGGGGCCTCCAGTGGTTGGGACCCTGGAGCTGCGGTTGGGGCCTCCAGGGGTTAGCCCCTGGATCTTTGGTTCGGCCGCTCATTGGTTGGGCCCCTGGAGCTGGTGTTGGGGCCCCAAGGGGTTGGGCCCCTGGAGCTGGTGTTGGGGACCCAGGGGTTAGGGCCCTGGAGCTATGGTTCAGGCGCTCAGGGGTTGGGCCCCTGGAGCTATGGTTCGGGCGCTCAGGGGTTGGGCCCCTGGAGCTGGGGTGGAGGGCCCCAGCGGTTGGGCCCCTGGAGCTGGTGTTGGGGCCCCCAGGGATTGGGCCCCTGGAGCTATGTTTCGGGCGCTCTGGGGTTGGGCCCCTGGAGCTGGTGTTGGGGACCCAGGTTTTAGGCCCGTGGAGCTATGGTTCAGGCACTCAGGGGTTGGACCCCTGGAGCTATGGTTCGGGCGCTCAGGGGTTGGTTCCCTGGAGCTAGGGTCGAGGGCCCCAGGGGTGGGGCCCCTGGAGCTGCTGTTGGGGCCCCCAGGTTTTGAGTTCCTGGAGATTGTGTTGGGGTTCGCAGGGGTTGGGCCCCTGGAGCTGTGGTTGGGCCCCCCAGGGTTTAGGCCCCTGGAGCTATGGTTCGGGCGCTCAGGGGTTGGGCCCCTGGAGCTGGTGTTGGGGCCCCCAGGGGTTGGGCCCCTGGAGGTGGGATTGGGGCCCCCGGGGTTAGGCCCCTATAGCTATGGTTCGGGCGCTCAGGGGTTGGGCCCCTGGAGCTGGTGTTGGGGACCCAGGTTTTAGGCCCGTGGAGCTATGGTTCAGGCACTCAGGGGTTGGACCCCTGGAGCTATGGTTCGGGCGCTCAGGGGTTGGTTCCCTGGAGCTAGGGTCGAGGGCCCCAGGGGTGGGGCCCCTGGAGCTGCTGTTGGGGCCCCCAGGTTTTGAGTTCCTGGAGATTGTGTTGGGGTTCGCAGGGGTTGGGCCCCTGGAGCTGTGGTTGGGCCCCCCAGGGTTTAGGCCCCTGGAGCTATGGTTCGGGCGCTCAGGGGTTGGGCCCCTGGAGCTGGTGTTGGGGCCCCCAGGGGTTGGGCCCCTGGAGGTGGGGTTGGGGCCCCCGGGGGTTAGGCCCCTATAGCTATGGTTCGGGCGCTCAGGGGTTGGGCCCCTGGAGCTGGTGTTGGGGCCCTCAGGGATTAGGCCCCTGGAGCTATGGTTCAGGCGCTAAGGGTTTGGGACCCTGGAGCTGGTGTTGGGGCCCCCAGGGGTTGGGCCCCTGGAGCTGGTGTTGGGGCCCCAGGGGCTAGGCCCCTGTAGCTATGGTTCGGGCGCTCAGGGATTGGGCCCCTGGAGCTGGTTTTGGGGCCCCCAGGGGTTGGGCCCTTGGAGCTGGTGTTGGGGCCCCCAGGGGTTAGGCCCCTGGAGCTATGGTTCGGGCGCTCAGGGGTTGGGCCGCTGGAGCTGGTGTTGGGGCCCCTGACCTAATGTCACCCCTTGCTCTCCCATCCCCCACACAGACAGTCCCGACTCCATCACAGTAATGCCCAGAGCATTTCACGCATGGAGCAACAGTAACACTGTGTGGCCATGCAGGGTAATGCCCAGAGCATTTCCTGCATGGAGCAAGAGTGACACCGTGTGGCCACATAGGGTAGTGCACAGAGCATTTCCCCGCATGGAGCTATGGTTCGGGAGCTCTGGGGTTGGGCCCCTGTAGCTGGTGTTGGGACTCCCAGGGGTTGGGCCCCTGGAGCTGGTGTTGGGGCCCCAGGGGTTAAGGTTCGGGCGCTCAGGGGTTGGGCCCTTGGAGCTGGCGTGCGGGCCCCCAGGGAATAGGCCCCTAGAGCTATGGTTTGCTCACTCTGGGGTTCTGCCCCTGGAGCTGGTGTTGGGGCTCCCAGGGGTTGGGCTCCTGCAGCTGGTGTTGGGGACCCAGGGGTTAGGCCCCTGGAGCTATGGTTCAGGCGCTCAGGGGTTGGGACCCTGGAGCTGGTTTTGGGGCCTCCAGTGGTTGGGACCCTGGAGCTGCGGTTGGGGCCTCCAGGGGTTAGCCCCTGGATCTTTGGTTCGGCCGCTCATTGGTTGGGCCCCTGGAGCTGGTGTTGGGGCCCCAAGGGGTTGGGCCCCTGGAGCTGGTGTTGGGGACCCAGGGGTTAGGGCCCTGGAGCTATGGTTCAGGCGCTCAGGGGTTGGGCCCCTGGAGCTATGGTTCGGGCGCTCAGGGGTTGGGCCCCTGGAGCTGGGGTGGAGGGCCCCAGCGGTTGGGCCCCTGGAGCTGGTGTTGGGGCCCCCAGGGATTGGGCCCCTGGAGCTATGTTTCGGGCGCTCTGGGGTTGGGCCCCTGGAGCTGGTGTTGGGGACCCAGGTTTTAGGCCCGTGGAGCTATGGTTCAGGCACTCAGGGGTTGGACCCCTGGAGCTATGGTTCGGGCGCTCAGGGGTTGGTTCCCTGGAGCTAGGGTCGAGGGCCCCAGGGGTGGGGCCCCTGGAGCTGCTGTTGGGGCCCCCAGGTTTTGAGTTCCTGGAGATTGTGTTGGGGTTCGCAGGGGTTGGGCCCCTGGAGCTGTGGTTGGGGCCCCAGGGTTTAGGCCCCTGGAGCTATGGTTCGGGCGCTCAGGGGTTGGGCCCCTGGAGCTGGTGTTGGGGCCCCAGGGGTTAAGGTTCGGGCGCTCAGGGGTTGGGCCCTTGGAGCTGGCGTGCGGGCCCCCAGGGAATAGGCCCCTAGAGCTATGGTTTGCTCACTCTGGGGTTCTGCCCCTGGAGCTGGTGTTGGGGCTCCCAGGGGTTGGGCTCCTGCAGCTGGTGTTGGGGACCCAGGGGTTAGGCCCCTGGAGCTATGGTTCAGGCGCTCAGGGGTTGGGACCCTGGAGCTGGTTTTGGGGCCTCCAGTGGTTGGGACCCTGGAGCTGCGGTTGGGGCCTCCAGGGGTTAGCCCCTGGATCTTTGGTTCGGCCGCTCATTGGTTGGGCCCCTGGAGCTGGTGTTGGGGCCCCAAGGGGTTGGGCCCCTGGAGCTGGTGTTGGGGACCCAGGGGTTAGGGCCCTGGAGCTATGGTTCAGGCGCTCAGGGGTTGGGCCCCTGGAGCTATGGTTCGGGCGCTCAGGGGTTGGGCCCCTGGAGCTGGGGTGGAGGGCCCCAGCGGTTGGGCCCCTGGAGCTGGTGTTGGGGCCCCCAGGGATTGGGCCCCTGGAGCTATGTTTCGGGCGCTCTGGGGTTGGGCCCCTGGAGCTGGTGTTGGGGACCCAGGTTTTAGGCCCGTGGAGCTATGGTTCAGGCACTCAGGGGTTGGACCCCTGGAGCTATGGTTCGGGCGCTCAGGGGTTGGTTCCCTGGAGCTAGGGTCGAGGGCCCCAGGGGTGGGGCCCCTGGAGCTGCTGTTGGGGCCCCAGGTTTTGAGTTCCTGGAGATTGTGTTGGGGTTCGCAGGGGTTGGGCCCCTGGAGCTGTGGTTGGGCCCCCCAGGGTTTAGGCCCCTGGAGCTATGGTTCGGGCGCTCAGGGGTTGGGCCCCTGGAGCTGGTGTTGGGGCCCCCAGGGGTTGGGCCCCTGGAGGTGGGGTTGGGGCCCCCGGGGGTTAGGCCCCTATAGCTATGGTTCGGGCGCTCAGGGGTTGGGCCCCTGGAGCTGGTGTTGGGGCCCTCAGGGATTAGGCCCCTGGAGCTATGGTTCAGGCGCTAAGGGTTTGGGACCCTGGAGCTGGTGTTGGGGCCCCCAGGGGTTGGGCCCCTGGAGCTGGTGTTGGGGCCCCAGGGGCTAGGCCCCTGTAGCTATGGTTCGGGCGCTCAGGGATTGGGCCCCTGGAGCTGGTTTTGGGGCCCCCAGGGGTTGGGCCCTTGGAGCTGGTGTTGGGGCCCCCAGGGGTTAGGCCCCTGGAGCTATGGTTCGGGCGCTCAGGGGTTGGGCCGCTGGAGCTGGTGTTGGGGCCCCTGACCTAATGTCACCCCTTGCTCTCCCATCCCCCACACAGACAGTCCCGACTCCATCACAGTAATGCCCAGAGCATTTCACGCATGGAGCAACAGTAACACTGTGTGGCCATGCAGGGTAATGCCCAGAGCATTTCCTGCATGGAGCAAGAGTGACACCGTGTGGCCACATAGGGTAGTGCACAGAGCATTTCCCCGCATGGAGCTATGGTTCGGGAGCTCTGGGGTTGGGCCCCTGTAGCTGGTGTTGGGACTCCCAGGGGTTGGGCCCCTGGAGCTGGTGTTGGGGCCCCAGGGGTTAAGGTTCGGGCGCTCAGGGGTTGGGCCCTTGGAGCTGGCGTGCGGGCCCCCAGGGAATAGGCCCCTAGAGCTATGGTTTGCTCACTCTGGGGTTCTGCCCCTGGAGCTGGTGTTGGGGCTCCCAGGGGTTGGGCTCCTGCAGCTGGTGTTGGGGACCCAGGGGTTAGGCCCCTGGAGCTATGGTTCAGGCGCTCAGGGGTTGGGACCCTGGAGCTGGTTTTGGGGCCTCCAGTGGTTGGGACCCTGGAGCTGCGGTTGGGGCCTCCAGGGGTTAGCCCCTGGATCTTTGGTTCGGCCGCTCATTGGTTGGGCCCCTGGAGCTGGTGTTGGGGCCCCAAGGGGTTGGGCCCCTGGAGCTGGTGTTGGGGACCCAGGGGTTAGGGCCCTGGAGCTATGGTTCAGGCGCTCAGGGGTTGGGCCCCTGGAGCTATGGTTCGGGCGCTCAGGGGTTGGGCCCCTGGAGCTGGGGTGGAGGGCCCCAGCGGTTGGGCCCCTGGAGCTGGTGTTGGGGCCCCCAGGGATTGGGCCCCTGGAGCTATGTTTCGGGCGCTCTGGGGTTGGGCCCCTGGAGCTGGTGTTGGGGACCCAGGTTTTAGGCCCGTGGAGCTATGGTTCAGGCACTCAGGGGTTGGACCCCTGGAGCTATGGTTCGGGCGCTCAGGGGTTGGTTCCCTGGAGCTAGGGTCGAGGGCCCCAGGGGTGGGGCCCCTGGAGCTGCTGTTGGGGCCCCCAGGTTTTGAGTTCCTGGAGATTGTGTTGGGGTTCGCAGGGGTTGGGCCCCTGGAGCTGTGGTTGGGCCCCCCAGGGTTTAGGCCCCTGGAGCTATGGTTCGGGCGCTCAGGGGTTGGGCCCCTGGAGCTGGTGTTGGGGCCCCCAGGGGTTGGGCCCCTGGAGGTGGGGTTGGGGCCCCCGGGGGTTAGGCCCCTATAGCTATGGTTCGGGCGCTCAGGGGTTGGGCCCCTGGAGCTGGTGTTGGGGCCCTCAGGGATTAGGCCCCTGGAGCTATGGTTCAGGCGCTAAGGGGTTGGACCCTGGAGCTGGTGTTGGGGCCCCCAGGGGTTGGGCCCCTGGAGCTGGTGTTGGGGCCCCAGGGGTAGGCCCCTGTAGCTATGTTGGGGCCTCAGGGATTGGGCCCCTGGAGCTGGTTTTGGGGCCCCCAGGGGTTGGGCCCTGGAGCTGGTGTTTGGGCCCCCAGGGTTTAGGCCCCTGGAGCTATGGTTCGGGCGCTCAGGGGTTGGGCCGCTGGAGCTGGTGTTGGGGCCCCTGACCTAATGTCACCCCTTGCTCTCCCATCCCCCACACAGACAGTCCCGACTCCATCACAGTAATGCCCAGAGCATTTCACGCATGGAGCAACAGTAACACTGTGTGGCCATGCAGGGTAATGCCCAGAGCATTTCCTGCATGGAGCAAGAGTGACACCGTGTGGCCACATAGGGTAGTGCACAGAGCATTTCCCCGCATGGAGCTATGGTTCGGGAGCTCTGGGGTTGGGCCCCTGTAGCTGGTGTTGGGACTCCCAGGGGTTGGGCCCCTGGAGCTGGTGTTGGGGCCCCAGGGGTTAAGGTTCGGGCGCTCAGGGGTTGGGCCCTTGGAGCTGGCGTGCGGGCCCCCAGGGAATAGGCCCCTAGAGCTATGGTTTGCTCACTCTGGGGTTCTGCCCCTGGAGCTGGTGTTGGGGCTCCCAGGGGTTGGGCTCCTGCAGCTGGTGTTGGGGACCCAGGGGTTAGGCCCCTGGAGCTATGGTTCAGGCGCTCAGGGGTTGGGACCCTGGAGCTGGTTTTGGGGCCTCCAGTGGTTGGGACCCTGGAGCTGCGGTTGGGGCCTCCAGGGGTTAGCCCCTGGATCTTTGGTTCGGCCGCTCATTGGTTGGGCCCCTGGAGCTGGTGTTGGGGCCCAAGGGGTTGGGCCCCTGGAGCTGGTGTTGGGGACCCAGGGGTTAGGGCCCTGGAGCTATGGTTCAGGCGCTCAGGGGTTGGGCCCCTGGAGCTGGGGTGGAGGGCCCCAGGGGTTGGGCCCCTGGAGCTGGTGTTGGGGACCCAGGTTTTAGGCCCGTGGAGCTATGGTTCAGGCACTCAGGGGTTGGACCCCTGGAGCTATGGTTCGGGCGCTCAGGGGTTGGTTCCCTGGAGCTAGGGTCGAGGGCCCCAGGGGTGGGGCCCCTGGAGCTGCTGTTGGGGCCCCCAGGTTTTGAGTTCCTGGAGATTGTGTTGGGGTTCGCAGGGGTTGGGCCCCTGGAGCTGTGGTTGGGCCCCCCAGGGTTTAGGCCCCTGGAGCTATGGTTCGGGCGCTCAGGGGTTGGGCCCCTGGAGCTGGTGTTGGGGCCCCCAGGGGTTGGGCCCCTGGAGGTGGGATTGGGGCCCCCGGGGGTTAGGCCCCTATAGCTATGGTTCGGGCGCTCAGGGGTTGGGCCCCTGGAGCTGGTGTTGGGGACCCAGGTTTTAGGCCCGTGGAGCTATGGTTCAGGCACTCAGGGTTTGGACCCCTGGAGCTATGGTTCGGGCGCTCAGGGGTTGGTTCCCTGGAGCTAGGGTCGAGGGCCCCAGGGGTGGGGCCCCTGGAGCTGCTGTTGGGGCCCCCAGGTTTTGAGTTCCTGGAGATTGTGTTGGGGTTCGCAGGGGTTGGGCCCCTGGAGCTGTGGTTGGGCCCCCCAGGGTTTAGGCCCCTGGAGCTATGGTTCGGGCGCTCAGGGGTTGGGCCCCTGGAGCTGGTGTTGGGGCCCCCAGGGGTTGGGCCCCTGGAGGTGGGGTTGGGGCCCCCGGGGGTTAGGCCCCTATAGCTATGGTTCGGGCGCTCAGGGGTTGGGCCCCTGGAGCTGGTGTTGGGGCCCTCAGGGATTAGGCCCCTGGAGCTATGGTTCAGGCGCTAAGGTTTGGGACCCTGGAGCTGGTGTTGGGGCCCCCAGGGGTTGGGCCCCTGGAGCTGGTGTTGGGGCCCCAGGGGCTAGGCCCCTGTAGCTATGGTTCGGGCGCTCAGGGATTGGGCCCCTGGAGCTGGTTTTGGGGCCCCCAGGGGTTGGGCCCTTGGAGCTGGTGTTGGGGCCCCCAGGGGTTAGGCCCCTGGAGCTATGGTTCGGGCGCTCAGGGGTTGGGCCGCTGGAGCTGGTGTTGGGGCCCCTGACCTAATGTCACCCCTTGCTCTCCCATCCCCCACACAGACAGTCCCGACTCCATCACAGTAATGCCCAGAGCATTTCACGCATGGAGCAACAGTAACACTGTGTGGCCATGCAGGGTAATGCCCAGAGCATTTCCTGCATGGAGCAAGAGTGACACCGTGTGGCCACATAGGGTAGTGCACAGAGCATTTCCCCGCATGGAGCTATGGTTCGGGAGCTCTGGGGTTGGGCCCCTGTAGCTGGTGTTGGGACTCCCAGGGGTTGGGCCCCTGGAGCTGGTGTTGGGGCCCCAGGGGTTAAGGTTCGGGCGCTCAGGGGTTGGGCCCTTGGAGCTGGCGTGCGGGCCCCCAGGGAATAGGCCCCTAGAGCTATGGTTTGCTCACTCTGGGGTTCTGCCCCTGGAGCTGGTGTTGGGGCTCCCAGGGGTTGGGCTCCTGCAGCTGGTGTTGGGGACCCAGGGGTTAGGCCCCTGGAGCTATGGTTCAGGCGCTCAGGGGTTGGGACCCTGGAGCTGGTTTTGGGGCCTCCAGTGGTTGGGACCCTGGAGCTGCGGTTGGGGCCTCCAGGGGTTAGCCCCTGGATCTTTGGTTCGGCCGCTCATTGGTTGGGCCCCTGGAGCTGGTGTTGGGGCCCCAAGGGGTTGGGCCCCTGGAGCTGGTGTTGGGGACCCAGGGGTTAGGGCCCTGGAGCTATGGTTCAGGCGCTCAGGGGTTGGGCCCCTGGAGCTATGGTTCGGGCGCTCAGGGGTTGGGCCCCTGGAGCTGGGGTGGAGGGCCCCAGCGGTTGGGCCCCTGGAGCTGGTGTTGGGGGCCCCAGGGATTGGGCCCCTGGAGCTATGTTTCGGGCGCTCTGGGGTTGGGCCCCTGGAGCTGGTGTTGGGGACCCAGGTTTTAGGCCCGTGGAGCTATGGTTCAGGCACTCAGGGGTTGGACCCCTGGAGCTATGGTTCGGGCGCTCAGGGGTTGGTTCCCTGGAGCTAGGGTCGAGGGCCCCAGGGGTGGGGCCCCTGGAGCTGCTGTTGGGGCCCCCAGGTTTTGAGTTCCTGGAGATTGTGTTGGGGTTCGCAGGGGTTGGGCCCCTGGAGCTGTGGTTGGGCCCCCCAGGGTTTAGGCCCCTGGAGCTATGGTTCGGGCGCTCAGGGGTTGGGCCCCTGGAGCTGGTGTTGGGGCCCCCAGGGGTTGGGCCCCTGGAGGTGGGATTGGGGCCCCCGGGGGTTAGGCCCCTATAGCTATGGTTCGGGCGCTCAGGGGTTGGGCCCCTGGAGCTGGTGTTGGGGACCCAGGTTTTAGGCCCGTGGAGCTATGGTTCAGGCACTCAGGGGTTGGACCCCTGGAGCTATGGTTCGGGCGCTCAGGGGTTGGTTCCCTGGAGCTAGGGTCGAGGGCCCCAGGGGTGGGGCCCCTGGAGCTGCTGTTGGGGCCCCCAGGTTTGAGTTCCTGGAGATTGTGTTGGGGTTCGCAGGGGTTGGGCCCCTGGAGCTGTGGTTGGGCCCCCCAGGGTTTAGGCCCCTGGAGCTATGGTTCGGGCGCTCAGGGGTTGGGCCCCTGGAGCTGGTGTTGGGGCCCCCAGGGGTTGGGCCCCTGGAGGTGGGGTTGGGGCCCCCGGGGGTTAGGCCCCTATAGCTATGGTTCGGGCGCTCAGGGGTTGGGCCCCTGGAGCTGGTGTTGGGGCCCTCAGGGATTAGGCCCCTGGAGCTATGGTTCAGGCGCTAAGGGTTTGGGACCCTGGAGCTGGTGTTGGGGCCCCAGGGGTTGGGCCCCTGGAGCTGGTGTTGGGGCCCCAGGGGCTAGGCCCCTGTAGCTATGGTTCGGGCGCTCAGGGATTGGGCCCCTGGAGCTGGTTTTGGGGCCCCCAGGGGTTGGGCCCTTGGAGCTGGTGTTGGGGCCCCCAGGGGTTAGGCCCCTGGAGCTATGGTTCGGGCGCTCAGGGGTTGGGCCGCTGGAGCTGGTGTTGGGGCCCCTGACCTAATGTCACCCCTTGCTCTCCCATCCCCCACACAGACAGTCCCGACTCCATCACAGTAATGCCCAGAGCATTTCACGCATGGAGCAACAGTAACACTGTGTGGCCATGCAGGGTAATGCCCAGAGCATTTCCTGCATGGAGCAAGAGTGACACCGTGTGGCCACATAGGGTAGTGCACAGAGCATTTCCCCGCATGGAGCTATGGTTCGGGAGCTCTGGGGTTGGGCCCCTGTAGCTGGTGTTGGGACTCCCAGGGGTTGGGCCCCTGGAGCTGGTGTTGGGGCCCCAGGGGTTAAGGTTCGGGCGCTCAGGGGTTGGGCCCTTGGAGCTGGCGTGCGGGCCCCCAGGGAATAGGCCCCTAGAGCTATGGTTTGCTCACTCTGGGGTTCTGCCCCTGGAGCTGGTGTTGGGGCTCCCAGGGGTTGGGCTCCTGCAGCTGGTGTTGGGGACCCAGGGGTTAGGCCCCTGGAGCTATGGTTCAGGCGCTCAGGGGTTGGGACCCTGGAGCTGGTTTTGGGGCCTCCAGTGGTTGGGACCCTGGAGCTGCGGTTGGGGCCTCCAGGGGTTAGCCCCTGGATCTTTGGTTCGGCCGCTCATTGGTTGGGCCCCTGGAGCTGGTGTTGGGGCCCCAAGGGGTTGGGCCCCTGGAGCTGGTGTTGGGGACCCAGGGGTTAGGGCCCTGGAGCTATGGTTCAGGCGCTCAGGGGTTGGGCCCCTGGAGCTATGGTTCGGGCGCTCAGGGGTTGGGCCCCTGGAGCTGGGGTGGAGGGCCCCAGCGGTTGGGCCCCTGGAGCTGGTGTTGGGGCCCCCAGGGATTGGGCCCCTGGAGCTATGTTTCGGGCGCTCTGGGGTTGGGCCCCTGGAGCTGGTGTTGGGGACCCAGGTTTTAGGCCCGTGGAGCTATGGTTCAGGCACTCAGGGGTTGGACCCCTGGAGCTATGGTTCGGGCGCTCAGGGGTTGGTTCCCTGGAGCTAGGGTCGAGGGCCCCAGGGGTGGGGCCCCTGGAGCTGCTGTTGGGGCCCCCAGGTTTTGAGTTCCTGGAGATTGTGTTGGGGTTCGCAGGGGTTGGGCCCCTGGAGCTGTGGTTGGGCCCCCCAGGGTTTAGGCCCCTGGAGCTATGGTTCGGGCGCTCAGGGGTTGGGCCCCTGGAGCTGGTGTTGGGGCCCCCAGGGGTTGGGCCCCTGGAGGTGGGATTGGGGCCCCCGGGGGTTAGGCCCCTATAGCTATGGTTCGGGCGCTCAGGGGTTGGGCCCCTGGAGCTGGTGTTGGGGACCCAGGTTTTAGGCCCGTGGAGCTATGGTTCAGGAACTCAGGGGTTGGACCCCTGGAGCTATGGTTCGGGCGCTCAGGGGTTGGTTCCCTGGAGCTAGGGTCGAGGGCCCCAGGGGTGGGGCCCCTGGAGCTGCTGTTGGGGCCCCCAGGTTTTGAGTTCCTGGAGATTGTGTTGGGGTTCGCAGGGGTTGGGCCCCTGGAGCTGTGGTTGGCCCCCCAGGGTTTAGGCCCCTGGAGCTATGGTTCGGGCGCTCAGGGGTTGGGCCCCTGGAGCTGGTGTTGGGGCCCCCAGGGGTTGGGCCCCTGGAGGTGGGGTTGGGGCCCCCGGGGGTTAGGCCCCTATAGCTATGGTTCGGGCGCTCAGGGGTTGGGCCCCTGGAGCTGGTGTTGGGGCCCTCAGGGATTAGGCCCCTGGAGCTATGGTTCAGGCGCTAAGGGTTTGGGACCCTGGAGCTGGTGTTGGGGCCCCCAGGGGTTGGGCCCCTGGAGCTGGTGTTGGGGCCCCAGGGGCTAGGCCCCTGTAGCTATGGTTCGGGCGCTCAGGGATTGGGCCCCTGGAGCTGGTTTTGGGGCCCCCAGGGGTTGGGCCCTTGGAGCTGGTGTTGGGGCCCCCAGGGGTTAGGCCCCTGGAGCTATGGTTCGGGCGCTCAGGGGTTGGGCCGCTGGAGCTGGTGTTGGGGCCCCTGACCTAATGTCACCCCTTGCTCTCCCATCCCCCACACAGACAGTCCCGACTCCATCACAGTAATGCCCAGAGCATTTCACGCATGGAGCAACAGTAACACTGTGTGGCCATGCAGGGTAATGCCCAGAGCATTTCCTGCATGGAGCAAGAGTGACACCGTGTGGCCACATAGGGTAGTGCACAGAGCATTTCCCCGCATGGAGCTATGGTTCGGGAGCTCTGGGGTTGGGCCCCTGTAGCTGGTGTTGGGACTCCCAGGGGTTGGGCCCCTGGAGCTGGTGTTGGGGCCCCAGGGGTTAAGGTTCGGGCGCTCAGGGGTTGGGCCCTTGGAGCTGGCGTGCGGGCCCCCAGGGAATAGGCCCCTAGAGCTATGGTTTGCTCACTCTGGGGTTCTGCCCCTGGAGCTGGTGTTGGGGCTCCCAGGGGTTGGGCTCCTGCAGCTGGTGTTGGGGACCCAGGGGTTAGGCCCCTGGAGCTATGGTTCAGGCGCTCAGGGGTTGGGACCCTGGAGCTGGTTTTGGGGCCTCCAGTGGTTGGGACCCTGGAGCTGCGGTTGGGGCCTCCAGGGGTTAGCCCCTGGATCTTTGGTTCGGCCGCTCATTGGTTGGGCCCCTGGAGCTGGTGTTGGGGCCCCAAGGGGTTGGGCCCCTGGAGCTGGTGTTGGGGACCCAGGGGTTAGGGCCCTGGAGCTATGGTTCAGGCGCTCAGGGGTTGGGCCCCTGGAGCTATGGTTCGGGCGCTCAGGGGTTGGGCCCCTGGAGCTGGGGTGGAGGGCCCCAGCGGTTGGGCCCCTGGAGCTGGTGTTGGGGCCCCCAGGGATTGGGCCCCTGGAGCTATGTTTCGGGCGCTCTGGGGTTGGGCCCCTGGAGCTGGTGTTGGGGACCCAGGTTTTAGGCCCGTGGAGCTATGGTTCAGGCACTCAGGGGTTGGACCCCTGGAGCTATGGTTCGGGCGCTCAGGGGTTGGTTCCCTGGAGCTAGGGTCGAGGGCCCCAGGGGTGGGGCCCCTGGAGCTGCTGTTGGGGCCCCCAGGTTTTGAGTTCCTGGAGATTGTGTTGGGGTTCGCAGGGGTTGGGCCCCTGGAGCTGTGGTTGGGCCCCCCAGGGTTTAGGCCCCTGGAGCTATGGTTCGGGCGCTCAGGGGTTGGGCCCCTGGAGCTGGTGTTGGGGCCCCAGGGGTTAAGGTTCGGGCGCTCAGGGGTTGGGCCCTTGGAGCTGGCGTGCGGGCCCCCAGGGAATAGGCCCCTAGAGCTATGGTTTGCTCACTCTGGGGTTCTGCCCCTGGAGCTGGTGTTGGGGCTCCCAGGGGTTGGGCCCCTGGAGGTGGGGTTGGGGCCCCCGGGGGTTAGGCCCCTGGAGCTATGGTTCGGGCGCTCAGGGGTTGGGCCCCTGGAGCTGGTTTTGGGGCCCCCAGGGGTTGGGCCCTTGGAGCTGGTGTTGGGGCCCCCAGGGGTTAGGCCCCTGGAGCTTTGGTTCGGCCGCTCATTGGTTGGGCCCCTGGAGCTGGTGTTGGGGCCCCAAGGGGTTGGGCCCCTGGAGCTGGTGTTGGGGACCCAGGGTTAGGGCCCTGGAGCTATGGTTCAGGCGCTCAGGGGTTGGGCCCCTGGAGCTATGGTTCGGGCGCTCAGGGGTTGGGCCCCTGGAGCTGGGGTGAAGGGCCCCAGGGGTTGGGCCCCTGGAGCTGGTGTTGGGGCCCCCAGGGATTGGGCCCCTGGAGCTATGTTTCGGGCGCTCTGGGGTTGGGCCCCTGGAGCTGGTGTTGGGGACCCAGGGTTTAGGCCCCTGGAGCTATGGTTCAGGCACTCAGGGGTTGGACCCCTGGAGCTATGGTTCGGGCGCTCAGGGGTTGGTTCCCTGGAGCTAGGTCGAGGGCCCCAGGGGTGGGGCCCCTGGAGCTGCTGTTGGGGCCCCCAGGTTTTGGTTCCTGGAGATTGTGTTGGGGTTCGCAGGGGTTGGGCCCCTGGAGCTGTGGTTGGGCCCCCCAGGGTTTAGGCCCCTGGAGCTATGGTTCGGGCGCTCAGGGGTTGGGCCCCTGGAGCTGGTGTTGGGGCCCCAGGGGTTGGGCCCCTGGAGGTGGGTTGGGGCCCCCGGGGTTAGGCCCCTGGAGCTATGGTTCGGGCGCTCAGGGGTTGGGCCCCTGGAGCTGGTGTTGGGGACCCAGGTTTTAGGCCCGTGGAGCTATGGTTCAGGCACTCAGGGGTTGGACCCCTGGAGCTATGGTTCGGGCGCTCAGGGGTTGGTTCCCTGGAGCTAGGGTCGAGGGCCCCAGGGGTGGGGCCCCTGGAGCTGCTGTTGGGGCCCCAGGTTTTGAGTTCCTGGAGATTGTGTTGGGGTTCGCAGGGGTTGGGCCCCTGGAGCTGTGGTTGGCCCCCCAGGGTTTAGGCCCCTGGAGCTATGGTTCGGGCGCTCAGGGGTTGGGCCCCTGGAGCTGGTGTTGGGGCCCCCAGGGGTTGGGCCCCTGGAGGTGGGGTTGGGGCCCCCGGGGGTTAGGCCCCTATAGCTATGGTTCGGGCGCTCAGGGGTTGGGCCCCTGGAGCTGGTGTTGGGGCCCTCAGGGATTAGGCCCCTGGAGCTATGGTTCAGGCGCTAAGGGTTTGGACCCTGGAGCTGGTGTTGGGGCCCCCAGGGGTTGGGCCCCTGGAGCTGGTGTTGGGGCCCCAGGGGCTAGGCCCCTGTAGCTATGGTTCGGGCGCTCAGGGATTGGGCCCCTGGAGCTGGTTTTGGGGCCCCCAGGGGTTGGGCCCTTGGAGCTGGTGTTGGGGCCCCCAGGGGTTAGGCCCCTGGAGCTATGGTTCGGGCGCTCAGGGGTTGGGCCGCTGGAGCTGGTGTTGGGGCCCCTGACCTAATGTCACCCCTTGCTCTCCCATCCCCCACACAGACAGTCCCGACTCCATCACAGTAATGCCCAGAGCATTTCACGCATGGAGCAACAGTAACACTGTGTGGCCATGCAGGGTAATGCCCAGAGCATTTCCTGCATGGAGCAAGAGTGACACCGTGTGGCCACATAGGGTAGTGCACAGAGCATTTCCCCGCATGGAGCTATGGTTCGGGAGCTCTGGGGTTGGGCCCCTGTAGCTGGTGTTGGGACTCCCAGGGGTTGGGCCCCTGGAGCTGGTGTTGGGGCCCCAGGGGTTAAGGTTCGGGCGCTCAGGGGTTGGGCCCTTGGAGCTGGCGTGCGGGCCCCCAGGGAATAGGCCCCTAGAGCTATGGTTTGCTCACTCTGGGGTTCTGCCCCTGGAGCTGGTGTTGGGGCTCCCAGGGGTTGGGCTCCTGCAGCTGGTGTTGGGGACCCAGGGGTTAGGCCCCTGGAGCTATGGTTCAGGCGCTCAGGGGTTGGGACCCTGGAGCTGGTTTTGGGGCCTCCAGTGGTTGGGACCCTGGAGCTGCGGTTGGGGCCTCCAGGGGTTAGCCCCTGGATCTTTGGTTCGGCCGCTCATTGGTTGGGCCCCTGGAGCTGGTGTTGGGGCCCAAGGGTTGGGCCCCTGGAGCTGGTGTTGGGGACCCAGGGGTTAGGGCCCTGGAGCTATGGTTCTGGCGCTCAGGGGTTGGGCCCCTGGAGCTATGGTTCGGGCGCTCAGGGGTTGGGCCCCTGGAGCTGGGGTGGAGGGCCCCAGCGGTTGGGCCCCTGGAGCTGGTGTTGGGGCCCCCAGGGATTGGGCCCCTGGAGCTATGTTTCGGGCGCTCTGGGGTTGGGCCCCTGGAGCTGGTGTTGGGGACCCAGGTTTTAGGCCCGTGGAGCTATGGTTCAGGCACTCAGGGGTTGGACCCCTGGAGCTATGGTTCGGGCGCTCAGGGGTTGGTTCCCTGGAGCTAGGGTCGAGGCCCCAGGGGTGGGGCCCCTGGAGCTGCTGTTGGGGCCCCCAGGTTTTGAGTTCCTGGAGATTGTGTTGGGGTTCGCAGGGGTTGGCCCCTGGAGCTGTGGTTGGGCCCCCCAGGGTTTAGGCCCCTGGAGCTATGGTTCGGGCGCTCAGGGTTGGGCCCCTGGAGCTGGTGTTGGGGCCCCAGGGGTTAAGGTTCGGGGCGCTCAGGGGTTGGGCCCTGGAGCTATGGTGGGGCCCCCAGGGATTAGGGCCCTGGAGCTATGGTTTGGGCACTCTGGGGTTTGGCCCCTGGAGCTGGTGTTGGGGGCTCCAGGGGTTGGGCCCCTGGAGCTGGTGTTGGGGCCCCAGGGGTTAGGCCCCTGGAGCTATGGTTCAGGCGCTCAGGGGTTGGGACCCTGGAGCTGGTTTTGGGGCCCCCAGGGGTTGGGCCCTGGAGCTGGGTTGGGGCCCCAGGGGTTAGGCCCCTGGAGCTTTGGTTTCGGCGCTCATTGGTTGGGCCCCTGGGCTGGTGTTTGGGGCCCCAAGGGGTTGGGCCCCTGGAGCTGGTGTTGGGGACCCAGGGGTTAGGCCCCTGGAGCTATGGTTCAGGCGCTCAGGGGTTGGACCCCTGGAGCTATGGTTCGGGCGCTCAGGGGTTGGGCCCCTGGAGCTGGGTGGGGGCCCCAGCGGTTGGCCCCTGGAGCTGGTGTTGGGGCCCCCCAGGGATTGGGCCCCTGGAGCTTGTTTCGGGCGCTCTGGTTGGGCCCCTGGAGCTGGTGTTGGGGCCCAGAGGTTTTAGGCCCGTGGAGCTATGGTTCAGGCCACTCAGGGTTGGACCCCTGGAGCTATGGTTCGGGCGCTCAGGGTTGGGCCCTGGAGCTGGGGTTGGGGCCCCAGGGTTGGGCCCCTGGAGCTGGTGTTGGGGCCCCCAGGTTTTGAGTTCCTGGAGATGTTTGGGGCTCGCAGGGGTTGGGCCCCTGGAGCTGTGGTTGGGGCCCCCCAGGGTTTAGGCCCCTGGAGCTATGGTTCGGGCGCTCAGGGGTTGGGCCCCTGGAGCTGGTGTTGGGGCCCCCAGGGTTTGGGCCCCTGGAGCTGGGTTGGGGCCCCCGGGGGTTAGGCCCCTGGAGCTATGGTTCGGCGCTCAGGGGTTGGGCCCCTGGAGCTGGTGTTGGGGCCCCCAGCGGTTGGACCCCTGGAGCTGGGGTTGGGGCCCCAGGGGTTTAGGCCCCTGGAGCTATGGTTCGGGCGCTCAGGGTTGGGCCCCTGGGAGCTGGTGTTGGGGCCTCCCAGGGGTTGGCCCCTGGAGCTATGTTTCGGGCGCCCAGGGGTTGGGCCCCTGGAGCTGGTGTTGGGGCCCAGGGTTTAGGCCCCTGGAGCTATGGTTCAGGCGCTCAGGGTTTGGGCCCCTGGAGCTATGGTTCGGGCGCTCAGGGGTTGGGCCCCTGGAGCTGGGTTGGGGCCCCAGGGTTGGGGCCCCTGGAGCTGGTGTTGGGGCCCCAGGGGTTGGCCCCTGGAGCTATGGTTCGGGCCTCAGGGTTTGGGCCCCTGGAGCTGGTGTTGGGGGCCCCCAGGGGTTGGGCCCTTGGAGCTGGTGTTGGGGCCCCAGGGGTTAGGCCCCTGGAGCTATGGTTCGTGCGCTCAGGGGTTGGGCCCTAGAGCTGGTGTTGGGGCCCTGACCTAATTCACCCCTTGCTCTCCCATCCCCCACACAGGTCCCGACTCCATCACTGTAATGCCCAGAGCATTTCACGCATGGAGCAACAGTAACACTGTGTGGCCATGCAGGGTAATGCCCAAGCATTTCCTGCATGGAGCAAGAGTGACACCGGTGGCCACATAGGGTAGTGCACAGAGCATTTCCCCGCATGGAGCTATGGTTCGGGAGCTCTGGGGTTGGGCCCCTGGAGCTGGTGTTGGGACTCCAGGGGTTGGGCCCCTGGAGCTGGTGTTGGGGCCCCAGGGGTTAAGGTTCGGGGGCGCTCAGGGGTTGGGCCCTTGGAGCTGGCGTGGGGGCCCCCAGGGATTGGCCCCTGGAGCTATGGTTTGCTCACTCTGGGTTCTGCCCCTGGAGCTGGTGTTGGGGCTCCCAGGGGTTGGGCTCCTGCAGCTGGTGTTGGGACCCAGGGGTTAGGCCCCTGGAGCTATGGTTCAGCGCTCAGGGGTTGGGACCCTGGAGCTGGTTTTGGGCCTCCCAGGGGTTGGGACCCTGGAGCTGCGGTTGGGGCCTCCAGGGGTTAGCCCCTGGATCTTTGGTTCGGCGCTCATTGGTTGGGCCCCTGGAGCTGGTGTTGGGGCCCCAAGGGTTGGGCCCCTGGAGCTGGTGTTGGGGACCCAGGGGTTAGGGCCCTGGAGCTATGGTTCAGGCGCTCAGGGGTTGGGCCCCTGGAGCTTGGGTGGAGGGCCCCAGCGGTTGGGCCCCTGGAGCTGGTGTGGGGGCCCCCAGGGGTTGGGCCCCTGGAGCTATGTTTCGGGCGCTCTGGGGTTGGGCCCCTGGAGCTGGTGTTGGGGACCCAGGTTTTAGGCCCGTGGAGCTATGGTTCAGGCACTCAGGGGTTGGACCCCTGGAGCTATGGTTCGGGCGCTCAGGGGTTGGTTCCCTGGAGCTAGGGTCGAGGCCCCAGGGGTGGGGCCCCTGGAGCTGCTGTTGGGGGGCCCCCAGGTTTTGGTTCCTGGAGATTGTGTTGGGGTTCGCAGGGGTTGGGCCCCTGGAGCTGTGGTTGGGCCCCCAGGGTTTAGGCCCCTGGAGCTATGGTTCGGGCGCTCAGGGGTTGGGCCCTGGAGCTGGTGTTGGGGCCCCCAGGGGTTGGGCCCTGGAGTGGGTTGGGGCCCCCGGGGTTAGCCCCTGGAGCTATGGTTCGGGGCGCTCAGGGGTTGGGCCCCTGGAGCTGGTGTTGGGGACCCAGTTTTAGGCCCGTGGAGCTATGGTTCAGGGACTCAGGGGTTGGACCCTGGAGCTATGGTTCGGGCGCTCAGGGGTTGGGCCCCTGGAGCTAGGGTCGAGGGCCCCAGGGGTGGGGCCCCTGGAGCTGCTGTTGGGGCCCCCAGGTTTTGAGCCCCTGGAGATTGTGTTGGGGCCCGCAGGGGTTGGGCCCCTGGAGCTGTGGTTGGGCCCCCAGGGTTTAGGCCCCTGGAGCTATGGTTCGGGCGCTCAGGGGTTGGGCCCCTGGAGCTGGTGTTGGGGCCCCCAGGGGTTGGCCCCTGGAGCTGGGGTTGGGGCCCCCGGGGTTAGGCCCCTGGAGCTATGGTTCGGGCGCTCAGGGTTGGCCCCTGGAGCTGGTGTTGGGGACCCAGGTTTTAGGCCCTGGAGCTTGTTCGGGACTCCAGGGTTGGACCCCTGGAGCTGTGGTTCGGGCGCTCAGGGGTTGGGCCCCTGGAGCTGTGCTTGGGGCCCCCGGGAGTTAGGCCCCTGGAGCTATGGTTCGGGCGCTCAGGGTTGGGCCCCTGGAGCTGGTGTTGGGGCCCCCAGGGGTTGGGCCCCTGGAGCTGGGGTTGGGCCCCCGGGGGTTAGGCCCCTTGAGCTATGGTTCGGCGCTCAGGGGTTGGGCCCCTGGAGCTGGTGTTGGGGCCCTCAGGGATTAGGCCCCTGGAGCTATGGTTCAGGCGCTAAGGGTTTGGGACCCTGGAGCTGGTGTTGGGGCCCCCAAGGGTTGGGCCCCTGGAGCTGGTGTTGGGGCCCCAGGGGCTAGGCCCCTGTAGCTATGGTTCGGGCGCTCAGGGATTGGGCCCCTGGAGCTGGTTTTGGGGCCCCCAGGGGTTGGGCCCTTGGAGCTGGTGTTGGGGCCCCAGGGTTAGGCCCCTGGAGCTATGGTTCGGGCGCTCAGGGGTTGGGCCGCTGGAGCTGGTGTTGGGGCCCTGACCTAATGTCACCCCTTGCTCTCCCATCCCCCACACAGACAGTCCCGACTCCATCACAGTAATGCCCAGAGCATTTCACGCATGGAGCAACAGTAACACTGTGTGGCCATGCAGGAAATGCTCTGGGCATTTCCTGCATGGAGCAAGAGTGACACCGTGTGGCCACATAGGGTAGTGCACAGAGCATTTCCCCGCATGGAGCTATGGTTCGGGAGCTCTGGGGTTGGGCCCCTGTAGCTGGTGTTGGGACTCCCAGGGGTTGGGCCCCTGGAGCTGGTGTTGGGGCCCCAGGGGTTAAGGTTCGGGCGCTCAGGGGTTGGGCCCTTGGAGCTGGCGTGCGGGCCCCCAGGGAATAGGCCCCTAGAGCTATGGTTTGCTCACTCTGGGGTTCTGCCCCTGGAGCTGGTGTTGGGGCTCCCAGGGGTTGGGCTCCTGCAGCTGGTGTTGGGACCCAGGGGTTAGGCCCCTGGAGCTATGGTTCAGGCGCTCAGGGGTTGGGACCCTGGAGCTGGTTTTGGGGCCTCCAGTGGTTGGGACCCTGGAGCTGCGGTTGGGGCCTCCAGGGGTTAGCCCCTGGATCTTTGGTTCGGCCGCTCATTGGTTGGGCCCCTGGAGCTGGTGTTGGGGCCCCAAGGGGTTGGGCCCCTGGAGCTGGTGTTGGGGACCCAGGGGTTAGGGCCCTGGAGCTATGGTTCAGGCGCTCAGGGGTTGGGCCCCTGGAGCTATGGTTCGGGCGCTCAGGGGTTGGGCCCCTGGAGCTGGGGTGGAGGGCCCCAGCGGTTGGGCCCCTGGAGCTGGTGTTGGGGCCCCCAGGGATTGGGCCCCTGGAGCTATGTTTCGGGCGCTCTGGGGTTGGGCCCCTGGAGCTGGTGTTGGGGACCCAGGTTTTAGGCCCGTGGAGCTATGGTTCAGGCACTCAGGGGTTGGACCCCTGGAGCTATGGTTCGGGCGCTCAGGGGTTGGTTCCCTGGAGCTAGGGTCGAGGGCCCCAGGGGTGGGGCCCCTGGAGCTGCTGTTGGGGCCCCCAGGTTTTGAGTTCCTGGAGATTGTGTTGGGGTTCGCAGGGGTTGGGCCCCTGGAGCTGTGGTTGGGCCCCCAGGGTTTAGGCCCCTGGAGCTATGGTTCGGGCGCTCAGGGGTTGGGCCCCTGGAGCTGGTTGTTGGGCCCCCAGGGTTTGGGCCCCTGGAGGTGGGGTTGGGGCCCCCGGGGTTAGGCCCCTATAGCTATGGTTCGGGCGCTCAGGGGTTGGGCCCCTGGAGCTGGTGTTGGGCCCTCAGGGATTAGGGCCCCTGGAGCTATGGTTCAGGCGCTAAGGGTTTGGGACCCTGGAGCTGGTGTTGGGCCCCCAGGGGTTGGGCCCCTGGAGCTGGTGTTGGGGCCCCAGGGGCTAGGCCCCTGTAGCTATGGTTCGGGCGCTCAGGGATTGGGCCCCTGGAGCTGGTTTTGGGGCCCCCAGGGGTTGGGCCCTTGGAGCTGGTGTTGGGGCCCCCAGGGGTTAGGCCCCTGGAGCTATGGTTCGGGCGCTCAGGGGTTGGGCCGCTGGAGCTGGTGTTGGGGCCCCTGACCTAATGTCACCCCTTGCTCTCCCATCCCCCACACAGACAGTCCCGACTCCATCACAGTAATGCCCAGAGCATTTCACGCATGGAGCAACAGTAACACTGTGTGGCCATGCAGGGTAATGCCCAGAGCATTTCCTGCATGGAGCAAGAGTGACACCGTGTGGCCACATAGGGTAGTGCACAGAGCATTTCCCCGCATGGAGCTATGGTTCGGGAGCTCTGGGGTTGGGCCCCTGTAGCTGGTGTTGGGACTCCCAGGGGTTGGGCCCCTGGAGCTGGTGTTGGGGCCCCAGGGGTTAAGGTTCGGGCGCTCAGGGGTTGGGCCCTTGGAGCTGGCGTGCGGCCCCCAGGGAATAGGCCCCTAGAGCTATGGTTTGCTCACTCTGGGGTTCTGCCCCCTGGAGCTGGTGTTGGGGACCCAGGGGTTAGGCCCCTGGAGCTATGGTTCAGGCGCTCAGGGGTTGGGACCCTGGAGCTGGTTTTGGGGCCTCCAGTGGTTGGGACCCTGGAGCTGCGGTTGGGGCCTCCAGGGGTTAGCCCCTGGATCTTTGGTTCGGCCGCTCATTGGTTGGGCCCCTGGAGCTGGTGTTGGGGCCCCAAGGGGTTGGGCCCCTGGAGCTGGTGTTGGGGACCCAGGGGTTAGGGCCCTGGAGCTATGGTTCAGGCGCTCAGGGGTTGGGCCCCTGGAGCTATGGTTCGGGCGCTCAGGGGTTGGGCCCCTGGAGCTGGGGTGGAGGGCCCCAGCGGTTGGGCCCCTGGAGCTGGTGTTGGGCCCCCAGGGATTGGGCCCCTGGAGCTATGTTTCGGGCGCTCTGGGGTTGGGCCCCTGGAGCTGGTGTTGGGGACCCAGGTTTTAGGCCCGTGGAGCTATGGTTCAGGCACTCAGGGGTTGGACCCCTGGAGCTATGGTTCGGGCGCTCAGGGGTTGGTTCCCTGGAGCTAGGGTCGAGGGCCCCAGGGGTGGGGCCCCTGGAGCTGCTGTTGGGGCCCCCAGGTTTTGAGTTCCTGGAGATTGTGTTGGGGTTCGCAGGGGTTGGGCCCCTGGAGCTGTGGTTGGGCCCCCAGGGTTTAGGCCCCTGGAGCTATGGTTCGGGCGCTCAGGGGTTGGGCCCCTGGAGCTGGTGTTGGGGCCCCCCGGGGTTGGGCCCCTGGAGGTGGGTTGGGGCCCCCGGGGGTTAGGCCCCTATAGCTATGGTTCGGGCGCTCAGGGGTTGGGCCCCTGGAGCTGGTGTTGGGGCCCTCAGGGTTTAGGCCCCTGGAGCTGGTGTTGGGGCCCCCAGGGGTTAGGCCCCTGGAGCTATGGTTTGGGGCCCCCAGGGGTTGGGCCCCTGGAGCTGGTGTTGGGGCCCCAGGGGTTAGGCCCCTGGAGCTATGGTTCGGGGCTCAGGTTTGGGCCCTGGAGCTGGTGTTGGGCCCCAGGGGTTGGCCCCTGGAGCTGGTGTTGGGCCCCCAGGGTTAGGCCCCTGGAGCTATGGTTCGGGCGCTCAGGGATTGGGCCCCTGGAGCTGGTTTTGGGGCCCCAGGGGTTGGGCCCTTGGAGCTGGTGTTGGGGCCCCCAGGGTTTTGCCCCTGGAGCTATGGTTGGGGCGCTCAGGGGTTGGGCCGCTGGAGCTGGTGTTGGGGCCCCTGACCTAATGTCACCCCTTGCTCTCCCATCCCCCACACAGACAGTCCCGACTCCATCACAGTAATGCCCAGAGCATTTCACGCATGGAGCAACAGTAACACTGTGTGGCCATGCAGCTAATGCCCAGAGCATTTCCCCTGGAGCTGTTTCCCCCTTTTTCCTGCATGGAGCAAGAGTGACACCGTGTGGCCCCATAGGGTATGCCAGAGCATTTTCCCCGCTGGAGCTATGGTTTTCGGGAGCTCTGGGGTTGGGCCCCTTGCTGGTGTTTGGGACTCCCAGGGGTTGGGCCCCTGGAGCTGGTGTTTGGGCCCCAGGGGTTTGGAGGGTCGGGCGCTCAGGGTTGGGACCCTGGAGCTGGCGTGCGGGCCCCAGGGTTAGGCCCCTGGAGCTATGGTTTGCCACTCTGGGTTCTGCCCCTGGAGCTGGTGTTGGGGCCCCAAGGGGTTGGGCCCCTGGAGCTGGTGTTGGGGACCCAGGGGTTAGGCCCCTGGAGCTATGGTTCAGGCGCTCAGGGGTTGGGCCCCTGGAGCTATTTTGGGGCGCTCCAGGGGTTGGGCCCCTGGAGCTGGGGTTGGGGCCTCCAGGGGTTAGCCCCTGGATCTTTGGTTCGGCCGCTCATTGGTTGGGCCCCTGGAGCTATGTTTCGGGCGCTCTGGGGTTGGGCCCCTGGAGCTGGTGTTGGGGACCCAGGTTTTAGGCCCGTGGAGCTATGGTTCAGGCACTCAGGGGTTGGACCCCTGGAGCTATGGTTCGGGCGCTCAGGGGTTGGTTCCCTGGAGCTAGGGTCGAGGGCCCCAGGGGTGGGGCCCCTGGAGCTGCTGTTGGGGCCCCCAGGTTTTGAGTTCCTGGAGATTGTGTTGGGGTTCGCAGGGGTTGGGCCCCTGGAGCTGTGGTTGGGCCCCCCAGGGTTTAGGCCCTGGAGCTATGGTTCGGGCGCTCAGGGGTTGGGCCCCTGGAGCTGGTGTTGGGGCCCCCAGGGTTGGGCCCCTGGAGGTGGGGTTGGGGCCCCCGGGGGTTAGGCCCCTATAGCTATGGTTCGGGCGCTCAGGGGTTGGGCCCCTGGAGCTGGTGTTGGGCCCTCAGGATTAGGCCCTGGAGCTATGGTTCAGGCGCTAAGGGTTTGGGACCCTGGAGCTGGTGTTGGGGCCCCCAGGGGTTGGGCCCCTGGAGCTGGTGTTGGGGCCCCAGGGGCTAGGCCCCTGTAGCTATGGTTCGGGCGCTCAGGGATTGGGCCCCTGGAGCTGGTTTTGGGGCCCCCAGGGTTTGGGCCCTTGGAGCTGGTGTTGGGGCCCCCAGGGGTTAGGCCCCTGGAGCTATGGTTCGGGCGCTCAGGGGTTGGGCCGCTGGAGCTGGTGTTGGGCCCCTGACCTAATGTCACCCCTTGCTCTCCCATCCCCCACACAGACAGTCCCGACTCCATCACAGTAATGCCCAGAGCATTTCACGCATGGAGCAACAGTAACACTGTGTGGCCATGCAGGGTAATGCCCAGAGCATTTCCTGCATGGAGCAAGAGTGACACCGTGTGGCCACATAGGGTAGTGCACAGAGCATTTCCCCGCATGGAGCTATGGTTCGGGAGCTCTGGGGTTGGGCCCCTGTAGCTGGTGTTGGGACTCCCAGGGTTGGGCCCCTGGAGCTGGTGTTGGGGCCCCAGGGTTAAGGTTCGGGCGCTCAGGGGTTGGGCCCTTGGAGCTGGCGTGCGGGCCCCCAGGGAATAGGCCCCTAGAGCTATGGTTTGCTCACTCTGGGGTTCTGCCCCTGGAGCTGGTGTTGGGGCTCCCAGGGGTTGGGCTCCTGCAGCTGGTGTTGGGGACCCAGGGGTTAGGCCCCTGGAGCTATGGTTCAGGCGCTCAGGGGTTGGGACCCTGGAGCTGGTTTGGGGCCTCCAGTGGTTGGGACCCTGGAGCTGCGGTTGGGGCCTCCAGGGGTTAGCCCCTGGATCTTTGGTTCGGCCGCTCATTGGTTGGGCCCCTGGAGCTGGTGTTGGGGCCCCAAGGGGTTGGGCCCCTGGAGCTGGTGTTGGGGACCCAGGGGTTAGGGCCCTGGAGCTATGGTTCAGGCGCTCAGGGGTTGGGCCCCTGGAGCTATGGTTCGGGCGCTCAGGGGTTGGGCCCCTGGAGCTGGGGTGGAGGGCCCCAGCGGTTGGGCCCCTGGAGCTGGTGTTGGGGCCCCCAGGGATTGGGCCCCTGGAGCTATGTTTCGGGCGCTCTGGGGTTGGGCCCCTGGAGCTGGTGTTGGGGACCCAGGTTTTAGGCCCGTGGAGCTATGGTTCAGGCACTCAGGGGTTGGACCCCTGGAGCTATGGTTCGGGCGCTCAGGGGTTGGTTCCCTGGAGCTAGGGTCGAGGGCCCCAGGGGTGGGGCCCCTGGAGCTGCTGTTGGGGCCCCCAGGTTTTGAGTTCCTGGAGATTGTGTTGGGGTTCGCAGGGTTTGGGCCCCTGGAGCTGTGGTTGGGCCCCCCAGGGTTTAGGCCCCTGGAGCTATGGTTCGGGCGCTCAGGGGTTGGGCCCCTGGAGCTGGTGTTGGGGCCCCCAGGGGTTGGGCCCCTGGAGGTGGGGTTGGGGCCCCCCGGGGGTTAGGCCCCTATAGCTATGGTTCGGCGCTCAGGGGTTGGGCCCCTGGAGCTGGTGTTGGGGCCCTCAGGGATTAGGCCCCTGGAGCTATGGTTCAGGCGCTAAGGGTTTGGGACCCTGGAGCTGGTGTTGGGGCCCCCAGGGGTTGGGCCCCTGGAGCTGGTGTTGGGGCCCCAGGGGCTAGGCCCCTGTAGCTATGGTTCGGGCGCTCAGGGATTGGGCCCCTGGAGCTGGTTTTGGGGCCCCCAGGGTTGGGCCCTTGGAGCTGGTGTTGGGGCCCCCAGGGGTTAGGCCCCTGGAGCTATGGTTCGGGCGCTCAGGGGTTGGGCCGCTGGAGCTGGTGTTGGGGCCCCTGACCTAATGTCACCCCTTGCTCTCCCATCCCCCACACAGACAGTCCCGACTCCATCACAGTAATGCCCAGAGCATTTCACGCATGGAGCAACAGTAACACTGTGTGGCCATGCAGGGTAATGCCCAGAGCATTTCCTGCATGGAGCAAGAGTGACACCGTGTGGCCACATAGGGTAGTGCACAGAGCATTTCCCCGCATGGAGCTATGGTTCGGGAGCTCTGGGGTTGGGCCCCTGTAGCTGGTGTTGGGACTCCCAGGGGTTGGGCCCCTGGAGCTGGTGTTGGGGCCCCAGGGGTTAAGGTTCGGGCGCTCAGGGGTTGGGCCCTTGGAGCTGGCGTGCGGGCCCCCAGGGAATAGGCCCCTAGAGCTATGGTTTGCTCACTCTGGGGTTCTGCCCCTGGAGCTGGTGTTGGGGCTCCCAGGGGTTGGGCTCCTGCAGCTGGTGTTGGGGACCCAGGGGTTAGGCCCCTGGAGCTATGGTTCAGGCGCTCAGGGGTTGGGACCCTGGAGCTGGTTTGGGGCCTCCAGTGGTTGGGACCCTGGAGCTGCGGTTGGGGCCTCCAGGGGTTAGCCCCTGGATCTTTGGTTCGGCCGCTCATTGGTTGGGCCCCTGGAGCTGGTGTTGGGGCCCCAAGGGGTTGGGCCCCTGGAGCTGGTGTTGGGGACCCAGGGTTAGGGCCCTGGAGCTATGGTTCAGGCGCTCAGGGTTGGGCCCCTGGAGCTATGGTTCGGGCGCTCAGGGGTTGGGCCCCTGGAGCTGGGGTGGAGGGCCCCAGCGGTTGGGCCCCTGGAGCTGGTGTTGGGGCCCCCAGGGATTGGGCCCCTGGAGCTATGTTTCGGGCGCTCTGGGGTTGGGCCCCTGGAGCTGGTGTTGGGGACCCAGGTTTTAGGCCCGTGGAGCTATGGTTCAGGCACTCAGGGGTTGGACCCCTGGAGCTATGGTTCGGGCGCTCAGGGGTTGGTTCCCTGGAGCTAGGGTCGAGGGCCCCAGGGGTGGGGCCCTGGAGCTGCTGTTGGGGCCCCCAGTTTTGAGTTCCTGGAGATTGTGTTGGGGTTCGCAGGGGTTGGGCCCCTGGAGCTGTGGTTGGCCCCCCAGGGTTTAGGCCCCTGGAGCTATGGTTCGGGTGCTCAGGGGTTGGGCCCCTGGAGCTGGTGTTGGGGCCCCCAGGGGTTGGGCCCCTGGAGGTGGGATTGGGGCCCCCGGGGTTAGGCCCCTATAGCTATGGTTCGGGCGCTCAGGGGTTGGGCCCCTGGAGCTGGTGTTGGGACCCAGGTTTTAGGCCCTGGAGCTATGGTTCAGGGACTCAGGGGTTGGACCCTGGAGCTATGGTTCGGGCGCTCAGGGTTGGTTCCCTGGAGCTATGGTCGAGGCCCCCAGGGGTGGGGCCCCTGGAGCTGCTGTTGGGGCCCCCAGGTTTTGAGTTCCTGGAGATTGTGTTGGGTTCGCAGGGGTTGGCCCCTGGAGCTGTGGTTCGGAGCGCTCAGGGGTTGGGCCCCCTGGAGCTGGTGTTGGGGCCCCAGGGGTTGGCCCCTGGAGGTGGGGTTGGGGCCCCCGGGGTTAGGCCCTATAGCTATGGTTCGGGCGCTCAGGGGTTGGGCCCCTGGAGCTGGTGTTTGGGCCCCAGGAGTTAGGCCCCTGGAGCTATGGTTCGGGCGCTCAGGGTTGGGCCCTGGAGCTGTTGTTGGGGCCCCCAGGGTTGGCCCCTGGAGCTGGTGTTGGGGCCCCAGGGGTTAGGCCCCTGGAGCTATGGTTCGGGCGCTCAGGGGTTGGGCCGCTGGAGCTGGTGTTGGGGCCCCTGACCTAATGTCACCCCTTGCTCTCCCATCCCCCACACAGACAGTCCCGACTCCATCACAGTAATGCCCAGAGCATTTCACGCATGGAGCAACAGTAACACTGTGTGGCCATGCAGGGTAATGCCCAGAGCATTTCCTGCATGGAGCAAGAGTGACACCGTGTGGCCACATAGGGTAGTGCACAGAGCATTTCCCCGCATGGAGCTATGGTTCGGGAGCTCTGGGTTTGGGCCCCTGTAGCTGGTGTTGGGACTCCCAGGGGTTGGGCCCCTGGAGCTGGTGTTGGGGCCCCAGGGGTTAAGGTTCGGGCGCTCAGGGGTTGGGCCCTTGGAGCTGGCGTGCGGGCCCCCAGGGAATAGGCCCCTAGAGCTATGGTTTGCTCACTCTGGGGTTCTGCCCCTGGAGCTGGTGTTGGGGCTCCCAGGGTTGGGCTCCTGCAGCTGGTGTTGGGGACCCAGGGGTTAGGCCCCTGGAGCTATGGTTCAGGCGCTCAGGGGTTGGGACCCTGGAGCTGGTTTTGGGGCCTCCAGTGGTTGGGACCCTGGAGCTGCGGTTGGGGCCTCCAGGGGTTAGCCCCTGGATCTTTGGTTCGGCCGCTCATTGGTTGGGCCCCTGGAGCTGGTGTTGGGGCCCCAAGGGGTTGGGCCCCTGGAGCTGGTGTTGGGGACCCAGGTTTTAGGGCCCTGGAGCTATGGTTCAGGCGCTCAGGGGTTGGGGGCCCCAGCGGTTGGGCCCCTGGAGCTGGTGTTGGGGCCCCCAGGGATTGGGCCCCTGGAGCTATGTTTCGGGCGCTCTGGGGTTGGGCCCCTGGAGCTGGTGTTGGGGACCCAGGTTTTAGGCCCGTGGAGCTATGGTTCAGGCACTCAGGGGTTGGACCCCTGGAGCTATGGTTCGGGCGCTCAGGGGTTGGTTCCCTGGAGCTAGGGTCGAGGGCCCCAGGGGTGGGGCCCCTGGAGCTGCTGTTGGGGCCCCCAGGTTTTGAGTTCCTGGAGATTGTGTTGGGGTTCGCAGGGGTTGGGCCCCTGGAGCTGTGGTTGGGCCCCCCAGGGTTTAGGCCCCTGGAGCTATGGTTCGGGCGCTCAGGGGTTGGGCCCCTGGAGCTGGTGTTGGGCCCCCAGGGGTTGGGCCCCTGGAGCTATGGTTGGGGCCCCCGGGGGTTAGGCCCCTATAGCTATGGTTCGGGCGCTCAGGGGTTGGGCCCCTGGAGCTGGTGTTGGGGCCCTCAGGGATTAGGCCCCTGGAGCTATGGTTCAGGCGCTCAAGGTTTTGGGACCCTGGAGCTGGTGTTGGGGCCCCCAGGGGTTGGGCCCTTGGAGCTGGTGTTGGGCCCCCAGGGGTTAGGCCCCTGGAGCTATGGTTCGGGCGCTCAGGGGTTGGGCCGCTGGAGCTGGTGTTGGGGCCCCTGACCTAATGTCACCCCTTGCTCTCCCATCCCCCACACAGACAGTCCCGACTCCATCACAGTAATGCCCAGAGCATTTCACGCATGGAGCAACAGTAACACTGTGTGGCCATGCAGGGTAATGCCCAGAGCATTTCCTGCATGGAGCAAGAGTGACCCGTGTGGCCACATGGGTAGTGCACAGAGCATTCCCCGCATGGAGCTATGGTTCGGGAGCTCTGGGGTTGGGCCCCTGTAGCTGGTGTTGGGACTCCCAGGGGTTGGGCCCCTGGAGCTGTGGTTGGGGCCCCAGGGGTTAAGGTTCGGGCGCTCAGGGGTTGGGCCCTTGGAGCTGGCGTGCGGGCCCCCAGGGAATAGGCCCCTAGAGCTATGGTTTGCTCACTCTGGGGTTCTGCCCCTGGAGCTGGTGTTGGGGCTCCCAGGGGTTGGGCTCCTGCAGCTGGTGTTGGGGACCCAGGGGTTAGGCCCCTGGAGCTATGGTTCAGGCGCTCAGGGGTTGGGACCCTGGAGCTGGTTTTGGGGCCTCCAGTGGTTGGGACCCTGGAGCTGCGGTTGGGGCCTCCAGGGGTTAGCCCCTGGATCTTTGGTTCGGCCGCTCATTGGTTGGGCCCCTGGAGCTGGTGTTGGGGCCCCAAGGGGTTGGGCCCCTGGAGCTGGTGTTGGGGACCCAGGGGTTAGGGCCCTGGAGCTATGGTTCAGGCGCTCAGGGGTTGGGCCCCTGGAGCTATGGTTCGGGCGCTCAGGGGTTGGGCCCCTGGAGCTGGGGTGGAGGGCCCCAGGGGTTGGGCCCCTGGAGCTGGTGTTGGGGCCCCCAGGGATTGGGCCCCTGGAGCTATGTTTCGGGCGCTCTGGGGTTGGGCCCCTGGAGCTGGTGTTGGGGACCCAGGTTTTAGGCCCGTGGAGCTATGGTTCAGGCACTCAGGGTTGGACCCCTGGAGCTATGGTTCGGGCGCTCAGGGGTTGGTTCCCTGGAGCTAGGGTCGAGGCCCCAGGGTGGGGCCCCTGGAGCTGCTGTTGGGGCCCCCAGGTTTTGAGTTCCTGGAGATTGTGTTGGGGTTCGCAGGGGTTGGGCCCCTGGAGCTGTGGTTGGGCCCCCCAGGGTTTAGGCCCCTGGAGCTATGGTTCGGGCGCTCAGGGGTTGGGCCCCTGGAGCTGGTGTTGGGGCCCCCAGGGTTGGGCCCCTGGAGCTGGGTTGGGCCCCCGGGGGTTAGGCCCCTATAGCTATGGTTTCGGGCGCTCAGGGGTTGGGCCCCTGGAGCTGGTGTTGGGGACCCAGGGTTTTAGGCCCCTGGAGCTATGGTTCAGGGCTCAGGGTTTGGACCCTGGAGCTATGGTTCGGGCGCCTCAGGGTTGTTGGTCCCTGGAGCTAGGGTTGGGGCCCCCAGGGGTTGGGCCCCTGGAGCTGCTGTTGGGGCCCCCCAGGTTTTGGGCCCCTGGAGCTGGTGTTGGGGCCCCAGGGGTTGGGCCCCTGGAGCTGTGGTTGGGCCCCCCAGGGTTTAGGCCCCTGGAGCTATGGTTCGGGCGCTCAGGGGTTGGGCCCCTGGAGCTGGTGTTGGGGCCCCCAGGGGTTGGGCCCCTGGAGCTGGGGTGGGGCCCCGGGGTTAGGCCCCTGGAGCTATGGTTCGGCGCTCAGGGGTTGGGCCCCTGGAGCTGGTGTTGGGGCCCCAGGGATTAGGCCCCTGGAGCTATGGTTCAGGCGCTCAGGTTTGGGCCCCTGGAGCTGTGTTGGGGCCCCCAGGGTTGGGCCCCGGAGCTGGGGTTTTGGGGCCCCAGGGGTTAGGCCCCTGGAGCTATGGTTCGGGCGCTCAGGGTTGGGCCCCTGGAGCTGGTGTTGGGACTCCCAGGGTTTGGCCCCTGGAGCTGGTGTTGGGGCCCCAGGGTTTAAGGTTCGGGCGCTCAGGGGTTGGGCCCTTGAGCTGGCGTGGGGCCCCCAGGGTTAGGCCCCTGGAGCTATGGTTTGGGCACTCAGGGGTTGGGCCCCTGGAGCTGGTGTTGGGGCCCCAGGGGTTGGGCCCCTGGAGCTGGGGTTGGGGCCCCCGGGGTTAGGCCCCTATAGCTATGGTTCGGGCGCTCAGGGGTTGGGCCCCTGGAGCTGGTTTGGGGCCCTCAGGGATTAGCCCCTGGAGCATGGTTTCAGGCGCTAAGGGTTTGGCCCCTGGAGCTGGTGTTGGGGCCCCCAGGGTTGGGCCCCTGGAGCTGGTGTTGGGGCCCCAGGGGCTAGGCCCCTGGAGCTATGGTTTCGGGCGCTCAGGGATTGGGCCCCTGGAGCTGGTTTTGGGGCCCCCAGGGGTTGGGCCCTTGGAGCTGGTGTTGGGGCCCCCAGGGGTTGGCCCCTGGAGCTATGGTTCGGGCGCTCAGGGGTTGGGCCGCTGGAGCTGGTGTTGGGGCCCCTGACCTAATTCACCCCTTGCTCTCCCATCCCCCACACAGACAGTCCCGACTCCATCACAGTAATGCCCAGAGCATTTCACGCATGGAGCAACAGTAACACTGTGTGGCCATGCAGGGTAATGCCCAGAGCATTTCCTGCATGGAGCAAGAGTGACACCGTGTGGCCACATAGGGTAGTGCACAGAGCATTTCCCCCCTGGAGCTATGGTTCGGGCGCTCTGGGGTTGGGCCCCTGGAGCTGGTGTTGGGACTCCCAGGGGTTGGGCCCCTGGAGCTGGTGTTGGGGCCCCAGGGGTTAGTTCGGGGTGGGCGCTCAGGGGTTGGGCCCTTGGAGCTGGTGTTGAGGCCCCCAGGGAATAGGCCCCTAGAGCTATGGTTTGCTCACTCTGGGGTTCTGCCCCTGGAGCTGGTGTTGGGGCTCCAGGGGTTGGGCTCCTGCAGCTGGTGTTGGGGCCCAGGGGTTAGGCCCCTGGAGCTATGGTTCAGGCGCTCAGGGTTTGGACCCTGGAGCTGGTTTTGGGGCCTCCAGTGGTTGGGACCCTGGAGCTGCGGTTGGGGCCTCCAGGGTTAGCCCCTGGATCTTTGGTTCGGCCGCTCATTGGTTGGGCCCCTGGAGCTGGTGTTGGGGCCCCAAGGGTTTGGGCCCCTGGAGCTGGTGTTGGGGACCCAGGGGTTAGGGCCCTGGAGCTATGGTTCAGGCGCTCAGGGGTTGGGCCCCTGGAGCTATGGTTCGGCGCTCAGGGGTTGGGCCCCTGGAGCTGGGGTTGAGGGGCCCCAGCGGTTGGGCCCCTGGAGCTGGTGTTGGGGCCCCCAGGGATTGGGCCCCTGGAGCTATGTTTTCGGGCGCTCTGGGGTTGGGCCCCTGGAGCTGGTGTTGGGGACCCAGGTTTTAGGCCCCTGGAGCTATGGTTCAGGCACTCAGGGGTTGGACCCCTGGAGCTATGGTTCGGCGCTCGGGGTTTGGTTCCCTGGAGCTAGGGTCGAGGGCCCCAGGGGTTGGGCCCCTGGAGCTGCTGTTGGGCCCCCAGTTTTGAGTTCCCTGGAGATTGTGTTGGGTTCGCAGGGGTTGGGCCCCTGGAGCTGTGGTTGGGCCCCCCAGGGTTTAGGGCCCTGGAGCTATGGTTCGGCGCTCAGGGGTTGGGCCCCTGGAGCTGGTGTTGGGGGCCCCCAGGGGTTGGGCCCCTGGAGGTGGGATTGGGGCCCCCGGGGTTAGGCCCCTATAGCTATGGTTCGGGCGCTCAGGGGTTGGGCCCCTGGAGCTGGTGTTGGGGACCCAGGTTTTAGGCCCGTGGAGCTATGGTTCAGGCACTCAGGGGTTGGACCCCTGGAGCTATGGTTCGGGCGCTCAGGGGTTGGTTCCCTGGAGCTAGGGTCGAGGGCCCCAGGGGTGGGGCCCCTGGAGCTGCTGTTGGGGCCCCCAGGTTTTGAGTTCCTGGAGATTGTGTTGGGGTTCGCAGGGGTTGGGCCCCTGGAGCTGTGGTTGGGCCCCCCAGGGTTTAGGCCCCTGGAGCTATGGTTCGGGCGCTCAGGGTTTGGGCCCCTGGAGCTGGTGTTGGGGCCCCCAGGGGTTGGGCCCCTGGAGGTGGGGTTGGGGCCCTCGGGGTTAGGCCCCTATAGCTATGGTTCGGGCGCTCAGGGGTTGGGCCCCTGAGCTGGTGTTGGGGCCCTCAGGATTAGGCCCCTGGAGCTATGGTTCAGGCGCTAAGGGTTTGGGACCCTGGAGCTGGTGTTGGGGCCCCCAGGGGTTGGGCCCCTGGAGCTGGTGTTGGGGCCCCAGGGGCTAGGCCCCTGTAGCTATGGTTCGGGCGCTCAGGGATTGGGCCCCTGGAGCTGGTTTTGGGGCCCCCAGGGTTGGGCCCTTGGAGCTGGTGTTGGGGCCCCCAGGGGTTAGGCCCCTGGAGCTATGGTTCGGGCGCTCAGGGGTTGGGCCGCTGGAGCTGGTGTTGGGGCCCCTGACCTAATGTCACCCCTTGCTCTCCCATCCCCCACACAGACAGTCCCGACTCCATCACAGTAATGCCCAGAGCATTTCACGCATGGAGCAACAGTAACACTGTGTGGCCATGCAGGGTAATGCCCAGAGCATTTCCTGCATGGAGCAAGAGTGACACCGTGTGGCCACATAGGGTAGTGCACAGAGCATTTCCCCGCATGGAGCTATGGTTCGGGAGCTCTGGGGTTGGGCCCCTGTAGCTGGTGTTGGGACTCCCAGGGGTTGGGCCCCTGGAGCTGGTGTTGGGGCCCCAGGGGTTAAGGTTCGGGCGCTCAGGGGTTGGGCCCTTGGAGCTGGCGTGCGGGCCCCCAGGGAATAGGCCCCTAGAGCTATGGTTTGCTCACTCTGGGGTTCTGCCCCTGGAGCTGGTGTTGGGGCTCCCAGGGGTTGGGCTCCTGCAGCTGGTGTTGGGACCCAGGGGTTAGGCCCCTGGAGCTATGGTTCAGCGCTCAGGGTTGGGACCCTGGAGCTGGTGTTGGGGACCCAGGGGTTAGGGCCCTGGAGCTGCGGTTGGGGCCTCCAGGGGTTAGCCCCTGGATCTTTGGTTCGGCCGCTCATTGGTTGGGCCCCTGGAGCTGGTGTTGGGGCCCCAAGGGGTTGGGCCCCTGGAGCTGGTGTTGGGGCCCCAGGGGTTAAGGTTCGGGCGCTCAGGGGTTGGGCCCCTGGAGCTGGGGTGGATGGCCCCAGGGTTGGGCCCCTGGAGCTATGGTTTTTTGCTCACTCAGGGTTGGGCCCCTGGAGCTATGTTGGGGCTCCCATGGGTTGGGCCCCTGGAGCTGGTGTTGGGGACCCAGGGGTTAGGCCCCTGGAGCTATGGTTCAGGCGCTCAGGGGTTGGGACCCTGGAGCTGGTTTTGGGGCCTCCAGGGGTTGGGCCCCTGGAGCTGGTGTTGGGGCCCCAGGGGTTAGGCCCCTGGAGCTATGGTTCGGCCGCTCATTGGTTGGGCCCCTGGAGCTGGTGTTGGGGACCCAGGGGTTAGGGCCCTGGAGCTATGGTTCAGGCGCTCAGGGGTTGGGCCCCTGGAGCTATGGTTCGGGCGCTCAGGGGTTGGGCCCCTGGAGCTGGGGTGGAGGGCCCCAGGGGTTGGGCCCCTGGAGCTGGTGTTGGGGCCCCCAGGGATTGGGCCCCTGGAGCTATGTTTTCGGGCGCTCAGGGGTTGGGCCCCTGGAGCTGGTTTGGGGCCCCAGGTTTAGGCCCGTGGAGCTATGGTTCAGGCACTCAGGGTTTGGACCCCTGGAGCTAGGTTCGGGCGCTCAGGGTTTGGTTCCCTGGAGCTGGGTTGGGGCCCAGGGGTGGGGCCCCTGAGCTGCTGTTGGGGGCCCCCAGGTTTTGGGTTCCTGGAGATTGTGTTGGGGATTCGCAGGGGTTGGGCCCCTGGAGCTGTGGTTGGGCCCCCCAGGGTTTAGGCCCCTGGAGCTATGGTTCGGGCGCTCAGGGGTTGGGCCCCTGGAGCTGGTGGGGGTTGGGGCCCCCAGGGGTTGGGCCCCTGGAGCTGGGGTGGGGCCCCCGGGGGTTAGGCCCCTATAGCTATGGTTTCGGGCGCTCAGGGTTGGGCCCCTGGAGCTGGTGTTGGGACCCAGGTTTTAGGCCCGTGGAGCTATGGTTCAGGCACTCAGGGGTTGGACCCCTGGAGCTATGGTTCGGGGGCGCTCAGGGGTTGGTTCCCTGGAGCTAGGGTCGAGGGCCCCAGGGGTGGGGCCCCTGGAGCTGCTGTTGGGGCCCCCAGGGTTTTGAGTTCCTGGATTGTGTTGGGGTTCGCAGGGGTTGGGCCCCTGGAGCTGTGGTTGGGCCCCCCAGGGTTTAGGCCCCTGGAGCTATGGTTCGGGCGCTCAGGGGTTGGGCCCCTGGAGCTGGTGTTGGGGCCCCCGGGGTTGGGCCCCTGGAGGTGGGGTTGGGGCCCCCGGGGGTTAGGCCCCTATAGCTATGGTTCGGGGGCTCAGGGGTTGGGCCCCTGGAGCTGGTGTTGGGCCCTCAGGGATTAGGCCCCTGGAGCTATGGTTCAGGGCGCTAAGGGTTTGGGACCCTGGAGCTGGTGTTGGGGCCCCCAGGGGTTGGGCCCCTGGAGCTGGTGTTGGGGCCCCAGGGCTAGGCCCCTGTAGCTATGTTTCGGGCGCTCAGGGATTGGGCCCCTGGAGCTGGTTTTGGGGCCCCCAGGGGTTGGGCCCTTGGAGCTGGTGTTGGGGCCCCCAGGGGTTAGGCCCCTGGAGCTATGGTTCGGGCGCTCAGGGGTTTGGCCGCTGGAGCTGGTGTTGGGGCCCCTGACCTAATGTCACCCCTTGCTCTCCCATCCCCCACACAGACAGTCCCGACTCCATCACAGTAATGCCCAGAGCATTTCACGCATGGAGCAACAGTAACACTGTGTGGCCATGCAGGGTAATGCCCAGAGCATTTCCTGCATGGAGCAAGAGTGACACCGTGTGGCCACATAGGGTAGTGCACAGAGCATTTCCCCGCATGGAGCTATGGTTCGGGAGCTCTGGGGTTGGGCCCCTGTAGCTGGTGTTGGGACTCCCAGGGGTTGGGCCCCTGGAGCTGGTGTTGGGGCCCCAGGGGTTAAGGTTCGGGCGCTCAGGGTTTGGGCCCTTGGAGCTGGCGTGCGGACCCCAGGGAATAGGCCCCTAGAGCTATGGTTTGCTCACTCTGGGGTTCTGCCCCTGGAGCTGGTGTTGGGGCTCCCAGGGGTTGGGCTCCTGCAGCTGGTGTTGGGGACCCAGGGGTTAGGCCCCTGGAGCTATGGTTCAGGCGCTCAGGGTTTGGACCCTGGAGCTGGTTTGGGGCCTCCAGTGGTTGGGACCCTGGAGCTGCGGTTGGGGCCTCCAGGGGTTAGCCCCTGGATCTTTGGTTCGGCCGCTCATTGGTTGGGCCCCTGGAGCTGGTGTTGGGGCCCCAAGGTTGGGCCCCTGGAGCTGGTGTTGGGGACCCAGGGGTTAGGGCCCTGGAGCTATGGTTCAGGCGCTCAGGGGTTGGGCCCCTGGAGCTGGGGTGGAGGGCCCCAGCGGTTGGGCCCCTGGAGCTGGTGTTGGGGCCCCCAGGGATTGGGCCCCTGGAGCTATGTTTCGGGCGCTCTGGGGTTGGGCCCCTGGAGCTGGTGTTGGGGACCCAGGTTTTAGGCCCGTGGAGCTATGGTTCAGGCACTCAGGGGTTGGACCCCTGGAGCTATGGTTCGGGCGCTCAGGGTTGGTTCCCTGGAGCTAGGGTCAGGGCCCCAGGGGTGGGGCCCTGGAGCTGCTGTTGGGGCCCCCAGTTTTGAGTTCCTGGAGATTGTGTTGGGGTTCGCAGGGTTTGGGCCCCTGGAGCTGTGGTTGGGCCCCCCAGGGTTTAGGCCCCTGGAGCTATGGTTCGGGCGCTCAGGGGTTGGGCCCCTGGAGCTGGTGTTGGGGCCCCCAGGGGTTGGGCCCCTGGAGGTGGGGTTGGGGCCCCCGGGGGTTAGGCCCCTATAGCTATGGTTCGGGCGCTCAGGGGTTGGGCCCCTGGAGCTGGTGTTGGGGACCCAGGTTTTAGGCCCGTGGAGCTATGGTTCAGCACTCAGGGGTTGGACCCCTGGAGCTATGGTTCGGAGCTCAGGGGTTGGTTCCCTGGAGCTAGGGTCGAGGCCCCAGGGTGGGGCCCCTGGAGCTGCTGTTGGGGCCCCCAGGTTTGAGTTCCTGGAGATTGTTTGGGGTTCGCAGGGGTTGGGCCCCTGGAGCTGTGGTTGGGCCCCCCAGGGTTTAGGCCCCTGGAGCTATGGTTCGGGCGCTCAGGGGTTGGGCCCCTGGAGCTGGTGTTGGGGCCCCCAGGGGTTGGGCCCCTGGAGGTGGGGTTGGGGCCCCGGGGTTAGGCCCCTATAGCTATGGTTCGGCCGCTCAGGGGTTGGGCCCCTGGAGCTGGTGTTGGGGCCCTCAGGGATTAGGCCCCTGGAGCTATGGTTCAGGCGCTAAGGTTTGGGACCCTGGAGCTGGTGTTGGGCCCCCAGGGGTTGGGCCCCTGGAGCTGGTGTTGGGGCCCCAGGGGCTAGGCCCCTGTAGCTATGGTTCGGGCGCTCAGGGATTTGGGCCCCTGGAGCTGGTTTTGGGGCCCCCAGGGGTTGGGCCCTTGGAGCTGGTGTTGGGGCCCCCAGGGGTTAGGCCCCTGGAGCTATGGTTCGGGCGCTCAGGGGTTGGGCCGCTGGAGCTGGTGTTGGGGCCCCTGACCTAATGTCACCCCTTGCTCTCCCATCCCCCACACAGACAGTCCCGACTCCATCACAGTAATGCCCAGAGCATTTCACGCATGGAGCAACAGTAACACTGTGTGGCCATGCAGGGTAATGCCCAGAGCATTTCCTGCATGGAGCAAGAGTGACACCGTGTGGCCACATAGGGTAGTGCACAGAGCATTTCCCCGCATGGAGCTATGGTTCGGGAGCTCTGGGGTTGGGCCCCTGTAGCTGGTGTTGGGACTCCCAGGGGTTGGGCCCCTGGAGCTGGTGTTGGGGCCCCAGGGGTTAAGGTTCGGGCGCTCAGGGGTTGGGCCCTTGGAGCTGGCGTGCGGGCCCCCGGGAATAGGCCCCTAGAGCTATGGTTTGCTCACTCTGGGGTTCTGCCCCTGGAGCTGGTGTTGGGGCTCCCAGGGGTTGGGCTCCTGCAGCTGGTGTTGGGGACCCAGGGGTTAGGCCCCTGGAGCTATGGTTCAGGCGCTCAGGGGTTGGGACCCTGGAGCTGGTTTTGGGGCCTCCAGTGGTTGGGACCCTGGAGCTGCGGTTGGGGCCTCCAGGGGTTAGCCCCCTGGATCTTTGGTTCGGCCGCTCATTGGTTGGGCCCCTGGAGCTGGTGTTGGGGCCCCAAGGGGTTGGGCCCCTGGAGCTGGTGTTGGGGGCCCAGGGGTTAGGGCCCTGGAGCTATGGTTCAGGCGCTCAGGGTTGGGCCCCTGGAGCTATGGTTCGGGCGCTCAGGGGTTGGGCCCCTGGAGCTGGGGTGGAGGGCCCCAGCGGTTGGGCCCCTGGAGCTGGTGTTGGGGCCCCCAGGGATTGGGCCCCTGGAGCTATGTTTTCGGGCGCTCTGGGGTTGGGCCCCTGGAGCTGGTGTTGGGGACCCAGGTTTTAGGCCCGTGGAGCTATGGTTCAGGCACTCAGGGGTTGGACCCCTGGAGCTATGGTTCGGGCGCTCAGGGGTTGGTTCCCTGGAGCTAGGTCGAGGGCCCCAGGGTGGGGCCCCTGGAGCTGCTGTTGGGCCCCCAGGTTTTTGAGTTCCTGGAGATTGTGTTGGGGTTCGCAGGGGTTGGGCCCCTGGAGCTGTGGTTGGGCCCCCCAGGGTTTAGGCCCCTGGAGCTATGGTTCGGGCGCTCAGGGGTTGGGCCCCTGGAGCTGGTGTTGGGGCCCCCAGGGGTTGGGCCCCTGGAGGTGGTGTGGGGCCCCCGGGGTTAGGCCCCTATAGCTATGGTTCGGGGCGCTCCAGGGGTTGGGCCCTGGAGCTGGTGTTGGGGCCCCAGGGTTTAGGCCCCTGAGCTATGGTTTCAGGCCCCCAGGGTTTGGCCCCTGGAGCTATGTTTCGGGCGCTCTGGGGTTGGGCCCCTGGAGCTGGTGTTGGGGCCCCAGGTTTTAGGCCCCTGGAGCTATGGTTCAGGCACTCAGGGATTGGACCCCTGGAGCTATGGTTCGGGCGCTCAGGGGTTGGTTCCCTGGAGCTAGGGTTCGAGGGCCCCAGGGGTGGGGCCCCTGGAGCTGGTGTTGGGGGCCCCCAGGGTTTGAGTTTCCTGGAGATTGTGTTGGGGTTCGCAGGGGTGGGCCCCTGGAGCTGTGGTTGGGCACGCCCAGGGTTTGGCCCCTGGAGCTGGTGGTTCGGCGCTCAGGGGTTGGGCCCCTGGAGCTGGTGTTGGGGCCCCCAGGGGTTAGGCCCCTGGAGGTTGGGGTTTGGGCCCCCGGGGTTAGGCCCCTATAGCTATGGGTTCGGGCGCTCAGGTTGGGCCCCTGGAGCTGGTGTTGGGTCCCTCAGGGATTAGGCCCCTGGAGCTATGGTTCAGGCCTAAGGGTTTGGACCCTGGAGCTGGTGTTTGGGGCCTCCCAGGGGTTGGGCCCTGGAGCTGGTGTTGGGGCCCCAGGGGCTAGGCCCCTGTAGCTATGGTTCGGGCGCTCAGGGATTGGGCCCCTTGAGCTGGTTTTGGGGCCCCCAGGGGTTGGGCCCTTGAGCTGGTGTTGGGGCCCCCAGGGGTTAGGCCCCTGGAGCTATGGTTCGGGCGCTCAGGGGTTGGGCCGCTGGAGCTGGTGTTGGCCCCTGACCTAATGTCACCCCTTGCTCTCCCATCCCCCACACAGACAGTCCCGACTCCATCACAGTAATGCCCAGAGCATTTCACCATGGAGCTCAGTAACACTGTGTGGCCATGCAGGGTAATGCACCAGGGCATTTCCGCATGGAGCAAGAGTGACACCGTGTGGCCCCATAGGTTAGTGCACAGAGCATTTCCCCGCGATGAGCTATGGTTCGGGAGCTCTGGGGTTGGGCCCCTGTAGCTGGTGTTGGGACTTTCCCAGGGGTTGGGCCCTGGAGCTGGTTTTGGGGCCCCAGGGGTTAAGGTTCGGAGCGCTCAGGGGTTGGGCCCTTGAGGTTTCGTGCGGGCCCCCAGGGAATAGGCCCTAGAGCTATGGTTTGCTCACTTCTGGGTTCTGCCCCTGGAGCTGGTGTTGGGGCCCCAGGGGTTGGGCTCTGCAGCTGGTGTTGGGGACCCAGGGGTTAGGCCCCTGGAGCTATGGTTCATGGCGCTCTGGGGTTGGGACCCTGGAGCTGGTTTTGGGGCCCTCCAGTGGTTGGACCCTGGACT